>NC_056743.1:1160425637-1160598137 GCF_019279795.1 Protopterus annectens
TTTTGATAGCAGCTTTGAAATTTCTAATGCTGCTTGTTCCCTTAGACCGGGTGGAACATCTGGAAGGGATCTTTTTGGTTGGGTTGGGATTTGAATAAAGGGAATTTTGTAACCCTCGGATATGATCGACTGTACCCATTTGTCTTGAGTAAGGGAAAGCCAGGCTTTTGGGTACAGGGATAACCTTACCCCGACTGCCTCCGAAGGTGGACAGCCGGGCAGCCCCTCAGGGATGCTGAAAGGGTTTGTCAGAGAACATTTCTCTGCTACCCTGGTTTTGCGGACCTCCTCTGCCTCTAGGGCGGCATCTATTATTATTCCCCCCTCTGCCTCTAGAGGGAATCGGCCTTGTGCGTCAGATGAGACTCCTGGGATTGTTTGGAACCACATCTTTCCTCCCCTTTGACCTTTGGGATAGGGTCTAGAAGTGGTAGAAAAACAGACTCCTACAGCAGAGAGAGTCTTACCTTCTACCTCGCACCTGGTCAATGTATCCTTCACCTGTGGACCAAACAAGGAAGATCCATCAAAGGGAGAATTGGTGAAGGGCGCCTTGAAAGGGTCCGCAAAGTTGCATAGCCGCATCCAGGCATGACGTCGTAAGGCAACACCTGTGCCTGCGGCTCTACTCGCTCCATCTGCTGCATATGAAACCAGCCGCATGGAGGAGTTAACGATGGAATTCAGGGTTGCCAACTGGGAGTTCATTGTGTCTTTGAACCCCTCAGCTGTAGGATCCTTTATCAGTTCACCCATATCCTTGAGTAAATCTCTCTGGAGACGAGTGAAGTGGCATAAGTAGTTCAGCGACCGCATTGAAAAGGTCGCTGATGAGAACATCCGCTTGCCGTACCTGTCTATGGTCCTAGATTCCTTATTAGGAGGATGTACAGGAACCGAAGGATCAGCTAACTCCTTCTTAGTGGCCGCAGCCACCACCATGGCATCAACAGGGACACCTTTGGATAAAAAATCTTTATCTCTGGGGCAGTAATAAATTTAGATGGTCTCCTCGGGGTGGGTTCCACTGAGTCAGGAGCCGTCCAAGCCTTCCTTGCCACCATTTCCATAAGGGGGTCAAAGGGAGGGGACACCCAGGAGGTAGAAGGGCGAGAGCCAAACGCCTCAAGATACACTGACTCATCCTCCAAAGGGTTAATAGTTCCCCCTCTGTTTCAGGATCTCAAGGATGTCAGCAAAGGAGACATCCTCAGAGGGGGATCGAGGGGAACCTTCGGATTCGTCTAAGTCAGTGTCAGAGGTGATAGACTCAGGGGAGTCAATGTGCTTCCTCTTGCACTGCCTCTTCCTTGGGGGATCTCCTGCAGGGTCAGGAGAGGCCTCGGAAGAGGAGGAAATTCCCAATGGGGAAACTTGAGGAGTTGGCTCTCTGCAGTCTAAGACAAGGGGGTGAGTAGAAATCACCGCAAGCACTGTAGATGGAGGGGCTGAAGGAGCTGACTGTGGGGCAGAACCTGGTTCTAGCACGCTCCGCATGACCTCGAAGGCACCCCTGTCAAGCAAGGCCAGAGGCCCCCGCTCCGAAGAGACAAGGACTTCCCCCGGCACCGACAGGGACGGCTCCGAAGCCGATGTCGGAGCCAAACTCACCAACGTCGAAGCCCCGAGAGGGAGAGCGGGGTCGGACAAGGGTCCGATGCCACTCGCCCCCTCGGAGCCGATGAGGGAAGCCCGGCGCCGAGATCCCTCCAAGGAGGAGATCGGAGCAGACGACGGAGTCGAAATGGAAGGTATCGGATCTGACGCACTGACAGTCATGGCTCCGACAAGCCCTGGCTCCAAACTCAAAGGAGTCGGAGGAGGAATGTATTGGGGGAACGGAAATAGCCACTGACTGGTGAGTCGGGCTATGCAGCATTTGGACCAGTGCCTCGGACTTGAGAAGTCTACTCACTACCCTTTGCAAATCATGGTCAGATAACCTGGAAGACCGTGAGGAATGAGTTTTGTGGCTTCGTTCCGAAAGAAGAGGGGATCCTGGCACCGACTGCACGGAGCCGATAGAGGGGGATCTGGACCTCTTCCTAGATTGTGGCTCCAATAAAAGTATCGGAGCCAATGGAGTTTTATCAGCCTCGGCTCCAGCCGGAACCGAGGTAACAGTATGAGGCTTAGAAACATCGGCTCCAGCCGGAGCCGATGTCGAAGCCGACTTAGTCTTTCCAGCAGTCGACTCTGGAACCGGAGCCGACTGTTTGGAAGTTTTGGAAGGCTTCCCCGACACAGACTGAGTCGGGGGGCCTTCAGGCTTTAATAAGCCCCACAAGATCAGTTTATTCTTGCGTTCCTGCAGGACTCTAGGGCTAAACCCATGACAAACAGCACAAGAGTCCTGCAGGTGCAAAGGCCCCAGGCAATACACACAAGAAGTGTGACCGTCTGTCAGAGACATTTTCTGACAGCACGAGTCACACTTCTTGAAGCCTGAGACCTTGTCTTTTGACATTGCAAAAAAAGGAGTGCCTGACACACACAAACACACTACAGACACACCCTTTACAGAAAAAATTATTAAATTAAATTATTAAGGCTAAAGCAAGCCACAAACACACACACACAAGCCCTTAACAGAAAAGAACTAGTTTAGTCACTAATGGACTGGGGGAAGGGTAGGGGCCGAAGGCCTACAAGATAAGGGATAGAAAGGGAAAAAAGAGTCGACAAACAGGGGTCGATTTATGTAAATATTTAATTAAACTAAAAAGTTATGGAATCACAACAAAAAAGGGGGTTTAAGAAGTACCTAATAAGGTAAAAGTCTAACTCACCTGCCTGAGCCGGTAAAAAAGCACCTCGTCAGCTATAGCGGCAAACGAGATCTGAGTAGTTACCGCCTAGCATTGTGGGATATAGGGGAGCCTCGAGCCGGTGGAATTAGCTCTCGAGCTTTAGTATTGGCCGAGTCGGAGCCGAGGATCGGCTCCGAACCCATCCAGCAAGAATGAAGGCGAGATTGACAACTTAACATCACTTGTTCAGACTGTTGCTATAAAATGTACTTCAGACAGTTACTATCATCCTTTTAAGGCAAAACTACAATAATAAAAGGAAAGTACAGTTATATAAATTCTAATTGATCAAGTCTGCAGTAGACTAATACATATGGGTTATAGCCTTCCAAGGATGTCACTAACTGGCCAGCTTTTCAAAGCATAACAGAACATTCCACTTGCCTTTACTGCCTGGAGCTTGAGCAAACCTCCATATAAAAGTCAGCTGGAGAGTGAAAAACTTCAGATATTTCTTGCCCCAAGAAATGAGGGTGCAGCACTGAAAGGAATAAATACTAGGAAACAGTATCCAATGTAAATATATACAGAGAGGTATATACATCCTTATCCTGGTAGTATGTACAAAAAAACAAAACGGGGCTGGAAAGAGAACAGTTACTGCAAAAATGATCAATTAGAGCATCTACTGTTATGGCAAGTTCATTTACATAATTGTAATATGTTTTACATTTAGATCACTGTTGCAGTAGCCTAAGCTACATAGGTAAATTAACATAGCTTATCAACATATGAGGAGGAGGAAGGAATTCAGACATCCAGGATATCATGTAGAAAGGTTCTAGCAAAGTCTGTACTTGACCTGGAAAAGAATCTAGTTTGTAATGCTTTGTGAAAGTATGCAGTGAGGACCAACTTATTGTCTCTAGAATATTTATGGTGTATTCTACAGGCAGTAGAAAACAAGAAGCCAAAGCCCTGGCAGGATGGGCCTTAATCTGCCTGGGGCTTGATGTGGTGAGCACACCATAAAGAAAAGTCATGAGAAAACCATCTGGAATAGTCTGCTTTGACACAGGTTATTCCTTTTTCTTGCATTCCTAGAAGGCAAACAGCAGGCCGGCTTTCTTGATGCACAGAGTTCTATCCAAGTAGACATCCAGAGTAAGAAGAATTCTTTCTCCTTTTAGTTTAGTTACTGGGAAGAGTATAGTGAGATTAATACTCTGAAACCACTGGGCACAGAGGAATAATTGGCTCTCAAAGAAACTCTGTCCTTATTGAACCTATGACTGACTCACCTGCGCATTTGAGATGTCCGGGAGGCTACACTCGGCTGGGATAGTTATCTCTCCTTTAGGGGGGGAGAGGGGGGTGAAGTTTGCACTGAACCTGTCTGCCAGTATGTTGGCAATGTCTGTGGGTTCAGTGATTTTTGTATCATTATGGACTAATTCTGAGCATATCTGGGAGTTTCCACCCAGGTTCCTAACATAGCTGAAAAAGGCCTTATGATTGTCCTTTGAATCCATGGCAATTTTTCTCTCAAAATTGGCCTTAGTTGATTTTACAAGTGCTCGTATTTTTTTACTAATAATGATCAGGGGTGACTTCCCTTTTATGGATTTTGTTCTATCATGTAATAGCTTTCTCCTCTTATTGTAAAGTTTGTTAATGGCTGGGGTCCACCAGACTGGACGTTTGCCCTTTGTGGAAAGAGTCTTGGTTTTATTTGGGATTGCCTGATCCATGCAGTCCTGGAGGTGTTCATAGAAGGCATTTGTAAGGGCTTCCAGCTTGGGTTGTGGTTTCCTCTGGCTCAGGGGCCTTGAAGGATACCACACCAGTCTTGAGTAGTGTGAAGTTTGCTTTAGAGAAGTTCTTCACTATGGTCTTTTGTTTGGGGTGCGGGATGTGGATTTCCAGTGAGATTAGTTTATGATCAGATCTCACCAATGAGGGATATACTTCGGTGTGGAGCATTTTGTCCCCATGTTTGTGACAATGAGATCTAGTATATTTTCTCCTCTCGTGGGAACAGTGACTAGCTGTTCCATGGCATTTGAATTTATGAACTCCAGGAACCGTTGGGCTAGAAAGTTAGGGCTTGAGTAATGTTCCCAGTCTATATTCGGGTAGTTGAAGTCACCCAATATGATGGTGTTTGGAGATACATTTATACCCTCCAGTGTCTTCAGGAAGGCTGTGTGGGGTTCCTGAGTTTGAGAGGGTGGCCTGTAGCATGCTACAATTTGTAGAGCAGTTTTGCCTATGGTTAGTTGCACCTGGATGGTTTCGAGCTTGTGCATTGCCACCAACCTGGAGGTGTGGGTATCCTTTATGAATATGGATACACCCTCCTTTTGTGGTGTGGTCCGGGTTTTGGGGCGGGCATGATATGAGGTAAAACCTAATAGTGCGGGTGCTCTCAGGAGCCTTGAACCAGGTTTCAATTACAGCACAGACATCGATGTTCTCCATACTGAGAAGGGCCTCAGTGCGTGCATTTTGAGATTTAGACTTCTGGCATTGAGCAGCATTACCCTCAGTTTCTTCCCATTTTGTTTTCTAGGGTGGTAGGTTTAGAATTTGAGCCTTGCCTAAAAAGGCACTATGGGGTGGCAAGAGCCTTAGCCAATATCCGGAATCCCAGGGTGACAGGTGCAAGCCGTCCCTTGAAGCAGCGTGGCTTGTCAAGCATGTCATCCCAGGCAGACAGACACTGGATCCCTTTGAATGACACCAGACATTAAGCCAATTGTTAAAGCTGATCATCTTGTCTCTATATTGTGGCATCATTCTTGGTGAAGGAAGGATACTGCTCAGGGTTAGGGTCATACCTGCCTGGGCTACATAATCAGAGAGCTCCTCTATGTCTCTTTTCATGTAGTCCAGGGAGGCGTCTCAGGTCGTTCACACCAGCATGGACAATGACTGTGTCATATTTGTACTTGCCGTGGAGTGACCCGAGTGCTTGTGTTATGTGGCGGATTCTAGCGCCCGATAGGCAGCTTACTGTGACCCTCTCCTTGTTCAGCCTGGTGAGTGGGATGTCAGTGTGTCTGACTATGGAGTCACCTATGACAAGAATGTTTGGTGTTGTATTTGGCCTTAAGGGCTGTGACTGCTTTGCACACTGCTTTTGTGGTTTATGTGTTGCTTGTGGGGTGTCTTGAGGTAGCAGTTGTTTGGGTGTCTGCTTTGGAGGCCTCTACGGACCCTGGTAATTACCGCCCCATAAGCTTAACAAGTCTAGTCTGCAAAGCTATGGAGAGGATCATAATGGAGCTCATAAACAAAGATATAGGGGACTTGCAGACATTGGACCCGACCCAGTTTGGCTTTGTCAAGGGAAGATCATGCCTTTTGAACTTGGTCGACTTCTTCGAAACAGTCACCAAGGCCATTGATGAGGGAAAGGCAGTCCATACAGCCTACCTTGACCTTGCAAAGGCTTTCGACACAATACCCCACTCGGGTATTGTAGAAAAACTTACCAGCTTAAATGTAAACCCATATGTCACAAGATGGGTTGCTAACTGGCTTAAGGACAGAATCCACAGGGTTAGAGTTGCTGGCACTGTGTCAGACTCCAAGCCGGTCACAAGTGGTGTCCCACAGGGCTCGGTCCTTGGCCCCCTATTGTTTGGCATCTACTTCTCAGAAGTACAGGCCAACATGGGAGGACTTTGGCTGACAAAGTTTGCAGGCGACTGCAAACTGCCATAGTGGAAAGTGCATCGGACACGGATATCCTTCAGAAGGGACTCACGGAAACAGATAGCTGGTGCCAGAGCCATGGCCTGAAGTTAAACGCCAAAAAATGTATAGTCATACCCTTGGGAAAAACAAGGTAACCCCAAGCTACCATATAGGTGGCAATCCACTAAGCACAGAAGAGGTTATCAGGGACCTGGGGACCCAGGTTGACAGTGGCCTTTCTTTTGACACTCACGTTGCTAAAGTGGTTAGAAAGACCTTCTACATTGCTCACCTGATCATGAAGGGATTCACATCCAGATCTAGTGAGGTCATTGTTCCCTGTACTCTTCACTTATCAGACCAATGATCGAGTACAATGCCCCATTCGGGATGTATCTCACCAGACATCTGCAGCAATTGGAGAGACCCCAAAGTTCCTCACCAAAAGGATAAAGGACTCCAAAATCTGTCATATGCTGCCAGATTGAAGAAACTCCAGCTCTATTCAGTCGCATACCGTCTGCTCAGAGGTGACATGTGCCTGACATACAAGGCCATGTCCAACCCGGAATTAATGGACATGCTCCACCTCAAAATATCCAAATCCACCAAAACCACTAGAGCAAGTGACTTAAACCTTAGCACGGATATAAATAGGACGTGCTGGAGGGATAGATTTATCACTCAGAGACTCCCTATGCTGTGGAATAAAATCCCGGTCCATGTGAGGCAGAGCACCTCGCTGACTCTGTTCAAGAGAAATCTAGACCTGTGGATGGGAGATCGTAGGTTTACCCCGGGAATCATCTCTGTGTTACTGCTGGACAGAGGCACAACAAACTAATGGGCACAGTATTTTTTCATATAAGGGGTGGCGTAAGCCACAAAAATTTGGGCTAGGCTTATAAATGCCTTAGGGCAGATAGCCTAGTATAAACCTATGAACCTATGAACCTATAAAAGCTTATAACTCAGACACTCTCCATACAGATGTCATTGCAATAAGTAGTATGTTGTTGTGTCTTTCGGCTTTTCCCGGTTAGGGGTCGCCACAGCGGAACTCCGGACCGCTAATGATTTGCAGTGGATTTTTACGTGCCGAGTTGCCAGCCCTGACGCACAAGCTTCAATGAAGGTACGCCCATTCATGCATGTCTCTACACAGAAGACGCTCTAGCTGAGAATTGAACAGAGGACAACGACTTACTGTGAGGGGACAAAGCTACCGCAGCACCACCACCGCAGTTATTACAATAAGTAGTATAATTTCCCATATTAATATCCTCAAAACGACCTAATGAGCTAGTTAAAATCAAATAACTGTCATGTTTTTCAAGCACCAAATATCTTAAAGAGGAGCTGACTGTATTTTATACTCTGTGCTTAGTAGGGATTAGGGGCCTACATATGTGGCACTCAAATGAACATTAACACAATAACATTATCATATAAACATTGCACAATACAGTCTTAAGTAAAATAATGGAACTCTCTACCAAGAAAAACAGCTTAAGACAATTGTATAAAAGTGTTCAAGTACAAATAGTTGCTTTCAGAGAATGTGATTACAAAAATGGGTACTTTTCCATTAATGGGGCAACAGCTCTTCTGGCCATGTTTTAAGGTTTCCCTTGTCATGCAGCTGATCAACCTGGTTGTATTTACTTCATGTGTGAGGCTGAATATGGAGTATAAAACAGACCAGACACTTCCAGATGTGTGGCATGTACTACTCCGTTTACAGGGCAACACTTTTTTGGCCTCATTTTACTGTTAGTACTTGCGTATGTTTCTTTACGACTTTGTTTTGAGTAATAGTAAATGATAGTACTAATGACACAAATGAAAAGAAGCTGCAGTGAATACTTATACAACCATGAAAGTGCCTGGTCTGTTTTAAGATCGATATATGTGAAGCAAAACAAAACGGAAATCGTTATTTTAAGGACTTCTCCTTGAAGTCATCGGGCAATGTCTGCTTGGTTAGTTATACATTGCTACAGAGGGAAAATCAATGCAGACTCATGATCATCATAGAAACAGAGTTAAACACAACTCACTGCTTTTAAAAGTAGCAATTAAATTCCTTGCCGGTGGAGTCATCTCCTTACAATGCACTCCTTTACACATATTAAACACAAGAAAAGAGGCACGATGAATTCCAGCACTTTGATTCATAATTCCCTTTCAGAAGAGGGAGATTTCACTTATTTGGATATTTTTGATATTGCATACATATGTAAATATTGAGAACTAACGACAAGTTTCCTTATGAGAAAACCGTTAACGAGGCCAAAGTAACTGTTGCCCCGTTAACAGAAAAGTACCCAAAAATGTGAGAAAAAAAACATAAACAGTGAAGAATCTAAAAGCATGCTACAAAAGGCATTTGAAACCATGTCTTTTATTATAATAAATACTAGAAATGAGAACTAGCTAAACTGGGAAAACATAAAATCAATACTTTTAAACAGACTGTAGGGACTGTGTAAGCTTATTCCTAACAAGCAAAGGTAAATTCATGAATTTGGCAGAAATGGCTGGGCTACAATATAAGACTATTTCATAAATACAGCATTAGTACAATTATAAACCTGCTCGCAGCCACAGAGAACGTTCCAGTCCAGAAGCAGGTTACTGGTTCCAAATGACCTTGCCATTACTTCCTAAAAGTTATCAGGATTTCTATGGGGAAGCCCCTTAAACCACCACAATAGAGGAAATAGTAAAGAGAGGGACAACTTCTGCAAAACTGTGTGTGCTGTATGCAGGAGTGACATTAACTGAACACAGCACTCAAATGGGTATTTGAAACAGAGAAAATATTATCATTCAGAAGTGACAAATGGCTCTCCCCACAATTTCCTTTTTTTTTTTTACATTAAATAAAAGATCGTCCCCATAGTTCCTACTTTAGAATTAAGTAAACTCAAATATGGTTTCTTGTCAGTAACATCTTTAGGAGACAAGAGTAAGCATATTGATGTGATAAAAGGTCTGTTACAAAACATGCATATTTTTTTTCTTTTAAGATAAAAATCACAATTATAGATCTTTTTATTCCATTCATCCATCCACAACTCATTTTTCCTATTTCTGCTAATGAGGTCAGGGTGTCATTCAACAGTGACAATCATCTAGAGCCAAGTTTTACATAGGGTTGCCACCTTTTCAAATGTCCAAAGTGGGACATTTTTGGTACAAATGTCATATTTTGCAGGCCAAAACATACCCATGGCCAGTACAAAGGACAGAACTTCACTTGTTTGCCTAAATAAAAGCTTATTCTTGTAACATTTTAGTTGATTATTCTGTTTCTTATAACATTTAGTTGTTTCAGATATAGAATAACTGTTTTATGCAACTATTACCTAAAATATAGGAAATAATGTTGCCCTAAAATCTCAGGACATTTTCCATTTTTACAATTTTTTGCAGGATACAACTGCCCAAAGAGGGACTGTCCCTTGCAAAGTGGGACAGATGGTAACCCTAGTTTTACACTACGAGGTGGCTAGTCCTGCTGAGGTAGCTATTCCACACCACATACTCGCACTCACATGTATAGCCAATTTAGAGTGTCCAGTCCACCTACTACATGTCTCTAGAATGTGGGAGGAAACCAGTGGACCTGGAGGAACCCCACACAAACACAGGGAGGACAGGCAGACTCCAAACAGACAGCACCTCAGCCAACAACTGAACAGGGGAAACTTTTGCTATGAGACAAAAACGTTATCCGCTGTGCCACCCTTCAGATCTTCTGTGTACTTCCTTTAAATTCCGTAATTGTTCTTTTTAATAAGATCCCAGCAACAAGGATATCATCCAGACAAATTAAAACATATGAAATGACTTATAACGGACTTATAAGTTATGACAAATAAAGACATCTGAAATAACTTATAACAACCTTACTCCATCATCCGCTAAAATACAGCAGGTGCAGATGATGGTTCAAAAGATAACAGCTGGGCATAAACATTACTTTAGGAGTACTCATTCAAGTAATTCTTAGACAGGCCATGTAAAATCATCTGTTGATAAACTTAGCTCATCTAATTTAAAAAAAAAATTTGACATCTCCCCCAGTCAGCAGTGCAAAAAAAGATCACCCACTCAAGATATGATAACTGTTATGAAGAAGCCATGTGGTTAATAGTTGAGGATATCCTAAAAAAATACCAGTTCCATCAAATTTTACTACAGTTAATGCACATATAGCCTGTTCTAAATATTTCACAAAATCTGTATTTTAATATGAAGCTGTGATTCTTTAAGGCGTCTATATTACATAATCAAACTTTTAAAAGTTCAAAGATCATACAGTCGACACCATATGATCAAACTTTTAAAAGTTTGAAAATGTAATAAAAAATAAACCAAAGAAAAAACCTACCTGAACAGTTTAAGCAGGGGGGCAAGTCTCGCTGCACCCCCCCCCACACCCCCTGCTCTTTAAATATATCAACTCCGTGATCACACTACAGTGCAGGAAGGGAAATATTCCTATTCCGCACTGTACAGAGATACCATTGAAACATTTAAACTTTTTAAAAGTTGATCATATGGTGTCGACCATATGATGTTCAAACGTTTAAAAGTGATAAAGACCCTTTTTTAAGTACTACACTAATTTTCTCTGCTTCCTTAATACATGTTGCATAAAGAACTAATTGGGGTCTGCAGCACCTATGTTTATCTCATTTGTCTGATAATGAATGGTGGTTGTAGTCCCTTTTAACATAGCAGCTTCTTTTTAAAAAATATTGTACCCTCTTATTCCCTATAACAAACCTCCACATCAGTAATTCACAGCAATTTTTATAGGTTATCCACTGTAATTCAGTTGCAAAAAAAAAGGTCAAGACCAGAAATATGGAGTACAAACTAGGCAGCTGCCCAGGACCCCAACCCAGTTTGGAAGCCCACAATAATTTGAAAAAAGTTCAAATGATAACTTGTGCAGTTCCAGTTTGTTTTTAGCCTTGCAACCACTGTTTGCTCGGACAGATTTCTGAGTAGATGGTTACCCATTATGAAGATATTTTCTTAGTAGGCTTGCAAAACAGGTCAAGTATTCAAAGAATAATCTTTATGTTTTAATTGCTTTCATATACAAAACTGAGAGTCATGGTAAACTTAGCTGCATATCACTGTCTATATCAGCTAGAATATTATTCAAATAATTCAGAAAACTATTCAAGCCTTCTGTTACCTTTCTAGTCAACAGTTACATAATTAAACAATGCCATAATTCCATATTTCGTAGGACCATATTGGAGAAGACATCATAAACAAAATAAAATTTACAGTGTCCTATGAGTAAATGTGCACATTTAAGAGAAGTTTTACCCCAAATGCACTCCCGATCCATTACTGTTAAAAGCAAATCTTTGAACAAAAGGTACTGGATATCAGAAAGTTACAACTTTAAAATTAAGCTGTATAACAAATTCATGCTTCTAGGTTGTGCATGTAATAAGATCATAATGATTTGTATACCCTTCAGATATCCTAATATTTGTGCAAAATGACTGCTTATATGTTACCATTTGGAAGATATTTTCTTAGTAGGCTTGCAGAGGATAGATGTCTCTATAGCAGATACAAAAACAGCGTAAGGAATTTGGAAATAATGGTCATTTTAATTATTGACAGACTCCACCAGAATGGAGTAAACAATGAATTCATGTGGATTAATGACCAGGAAATTTGATTAGTTATAATCCCCTAACTGCTATGTGCTGAGTTGCTTATACTCCATGAAATGCACTCTCCAATACATTACAGTTCAGACATCCCAATTATGCTTGCCGACATTATATAGAGGATTATGAACAGGTCTCAATCATAACTAGTGTACTATGTGCTCAAAATATGGATGACAAACAATTCACGTTGGCATTAAAGCTCAGATGAATCTTGGCATCCATGTCAGGAAGATAAAAATACTTTGGCAAATAGTCAGTAGGCAGAAATTGTGTCCCTATAAAACACAAAGAGCTTTAAAGGCTGTGAAGTTCTAACAGCTTTTTTTGAAAGCCGTTTTACTTTCTTCCACTGTTCTTTGTGGGTCCAAATGTCCCTAGCATAAGTAATGCTTAGGGGGTGCTTAAACTTTTGTTAAGCACTCCCCAAAGAGTCTTACACTACAAGGGCTCATACCATGTTTAGTTTTCCCAATATCAGAGAGTAATCTTGGTGTTCCCTGCACTGCAAATGCATTAATATATTTTAAAACTGATTACCAAGTCTTGAGAGTTTGAGACTTAAAACTGAAAAAGACAAAATACTGTTTCAATCTCAAAAAAAAAACTCTTCTAGAAATCTTAGAGTAAAATATCTTCAGTTAGTAGCCTTGTTGATGGTCCTGCATGTGCAGAACAGCCTTGCTGATGGCTCTGTAGATGCAAAAATCTTTGAAGGTTATTCTATATTGTGTTCATCTGGCTAAGAGATTCTTGTGTAAATACAGAGTATGTATGTGTCAGTGTTGTTCTTGCTGTTGTGTCTTTCGGCTTTTCCCAGTTAGGGGTCGCCACAGTGGAACTCTGGTCCGCTAATGATTGGCAGCAGATTTTTATGTGCCGAGTTGCCAGCTCTGACGCACAACCTTCAACGAAGGTATGCCCATTCACCCGTATCTCCACACAGAAGACGCTCTAGCTGAGAATCGAACGGGACGTCTTACTGTGAGGCGACAACGCTATCGCAATGTGTCAGTGTAAATGTTTAATTTGTGCCCCAAACAATCGAAAACAATCCTAATAAAAGGACTAATTTTACTGATGCTCTTGGATAACTATGTAGATTCAGTATACAATTGATAAAGCTCTATATAAGATTCCGCACTGCCATTTCATTAAAAATATATTGCCTGTGTAATCTAGATAAGACTTTCTGAATCCAGGCTAATTATCAGACAGAGATGAAAGAATTCCAAAATTAATTCTGCAGTGATTAAGCCCTTCTTACTGCTACTCTCTGTCAAATGCTATGAAACAAACTCGTACTAATAGTCATGACTAAGGCTGGACAATAAAAGTTTTAATCTAATAAAATAAGATCAGAAGGCTGTGTGCTCTATTCCCACCCCTGCTGCTTGGATTAAATTTCCAACACAGATACTACAGTGCAGCGTAAGAGATGATGATGCTGCTGAACTCCTGGATGTATTAGCTTTCAAATGAGATGTTAAACTGAGGCCCCATCTACCTGGATTGGTGGTAACACAGGTGTATGCAAAAGATCCTACAGCACTTACCATAGAGTACGGGTTCTTTATTTAAACACTCATAGTGACATCAACCAAAACAAAAAGTCCCCAATTTAAAATAAACATTTTCAATGTTCCTTTTCCATTTTCCTTAATACTTGTAAACACATGTAATATCAAATACAAACTCAGTAATATCTTTGTTTCCTTATCCTCCCTTCCTTTCATCCATAACTATGTTTTTGCCTTGCTTCTTATTTCATTTTCATCCTTTTTTTTATTATACAATGTCATTTCATCCAGCCAAATATGCCAATATATGCAAACAACTCTTTATCCATTGTATCATATTTATCTTTTTTCAACTCCTTAGCCCATACAGTCTTTTGCATATTCATTTTTTCAATATTCCAGTCATCTCTAATTCCTGTCCAAATGTTGTATTCTTTCTCATTCTATGAAGACATGCCCAATCATGTTTTCCTTGTTATACACACAACATAACCCTTCAGAGTGTGGACTATATGGCTGTCTGGGGTTTCATTAATATGTGTGTGTACACGTCGCACTAAGTCTACATGCTTCATTCAAGTTAGCACTATAAGCAACAGTGTTCACTAAATATGCAAGCTGCTAAGCATGGCTACATGATGAGAAGCACTTACTCATGGCCAGACCACCTGCTAGTAGCTATGAATAGGTTCACAGAGGCTGAAGCACACAATATAAACATCAGATTTGATATACAGGCAACCCTGGTAATTGAGCACACACAGGAAGCATAATACAAGGCAAGAGCAACTTGAATTACATAAATAAGAGACGGGAATATTTACAAGGAAAGAGTAGATATCAGTAGATTAGTCTGCAAACAACAGTAACTAAATTAGTTTTTAAACTATACAAGCAATTATGTCCACTTAGAGGCACATGTACATAATCACAACTCCAGAAAAATGCCTTGCAACCAGGACTGCAAGCCGCTTGCAATATCAGCATACACACCATAAAACAGACACCTGGAACTCAGAAAAGAAAAATGGTACAACTAAAATCAAACAACTGTTTAATGAAAAATTCTAAGTGCTTTCATCCCAATAAATTTTGACATGACGTCATCAGAAATAAAAAAAATGGATAAAAAAAGAAGTTATGTACCTACCATAACGTTCCATGTTAGTTGTCTTCATCTCACCTTCCTTCTTGCTGGTTGGGATCGGAGCTGATCCTTGGCTCCGACTCGGCCATCTTCAACAGCTCGAGAGCTGTTTACTGTCTCGAGGCTACCCCTGATCCCATAATGCCTAGCAATAGTTACCCAGATCTCGTTTGAAATAGCTAACGCCAGACATAAAAGAATAAACCAGTCAAAAAATCAGTTGACTATACTTGCCATATTCTCTAAGTCAATAGAGGAAGCAAGAGAACACATGGCCAGTGAAACAGAAAAACTCCTCTTGGTCCACTAGGACAGGGGGACGGAGGGTGGGACGCAAGAAGGAAGGCAAGATGAAGACAGCTAACATGGAATGTTATTGGTAGGTACATAACTTCTTTATGTTAAGTTGTCTATCTCGCCTTCGTTCTTGCTTGTTGGGACAGCGTCCCTAGCACCTAAAATCCTGGGTGGCTCAGTGGAACAGACTCTTCAGAACAGTGGAACCAAAGTCAGCTCTGTTCCTGGAGAACATATCCAACTTGTAATGAGGAATAAAGGTATGAGAGTTTGCCCACGTGGCAGCTGCACAGATGGAATCGATAGGCAACCTAGACTGGAAGGCTACAGAGGTGGCCAAAGCCCTAGTAGAATGACCTTTCGGTTTAATAGGTAACTCTTTGTTCCTTAACTGATAAATGAAAGAAATAGTGTGTGACAACCATCTGGCAAGGTTACCTTGGAAACTGGGAAAACTTGTTTGCCCAAGGCATAAGAAAAGAATAGTTGGTCCAACTTCCTTACTTCTTTAGTTCTGTGCAGGTAAAAACGCAATTGCCTATGAACATCCAATTGGTGTAGTTTGTACTCTGCCTTGTTGGTAAGATTAGGGAAAAACAGAGGATGATCTATAGATTGATTTAAATTATTTTCTGAGTAGACTTTAGGGAGAAACGAAGGATTAGTCCTCAGAGCAACCCTGTCCTTATGAAAAACCAAGTATGGAGGACGAACACATAGAGCCTGAAGTTTGGAGATGCATCTGGCTGAAGTAATAGTGACCAGAAAGAGTGTCTTCCAAGACAGAAACTTGATAGAGCAGGACGCTGCCGGTTCAAAAGGGGGCAGAATTAAGGAGGTTAGGACTAAACTAAGGTCCCAAGGAGGAGAGGGATCTCTCACTGCAAGCCTAAGAAGAGTTGTCCCTCTCAAAAAAGCTTTATACTGATTATGAGACATAATGTTAGAGTTCGAAAAACCAATATGAAAGTTAAAAATGGCCACCATTTGTACCCTGATCATAGCAGAAGCGGACCCGGAGTGAAAGAGTTGTGCCAGGAATTCCAGGATTTCGTGAACTGGGGCTGAAAAGGGATCCACATTCCTAGCCTTTGCCCAACAAGAAAAACATTTCCATTTGCTAGCATAAACTTTTCTCGTTGTAGACTTGTGAGAGGAGATGATAATGTCACGGACTGCTGGGGAAATGCTGGGAAGCCTGGCTAAGGTTGGAAGTGGAGCAACCAAGCCGTGAACTGGAGAGTTTTGAGGGATTGATGCAACCCACCTGACTGATGAAGCAGGAGGTCTGGAATTGGTTCCAGAGTCCAGGGTTGATTGAGAAGGTAACGGTGCAGGAACGGGAACCATATCTGTCGAGGCCAGTAGGGAGCAATGAGGATCATTTTGCAACCCAACGATATTGCTTTCTGTATAAGTTTGGGTATCAGGGGGAAAGGAGAAAAGGCATAAAGAAGTCCCTGGGGCCAATCGTGGACTAGAGCATCTCTGGGTATGTGACCCCGAAGCGGAAGAAGGGAGAAGTAGTTGCTGCATTTGCTGTTGAAGGGGGTGGCAAAGAGATTGCAGCAAGGCTGTGCCCATTTGCGGAAAACAAGATTCGCAACTTCCTGATTCAGAGACCACTCGTGAGGCATGAGGATAACTCTGCTAAGCCTGTCCACTATGACATTGGATCTCCCAGGATGTACGTTGCAATCAGAAAACGTTACGAGGAAATCGCTCACTGCCAAAGTCTGATTGCTTCTCGACACAGGGGGTAGGATCTGGTTCCACCCTGCTTGTTTATGTATCACACCACTGACATGTTGTCCGTTTGAATAGCAATGGCCCCAGAAGGAAGAGAGTCTTGAAGGGCTTGCAACGCCAGGAACACAGCTCTCATTTCCATGACATTTATGTGCAGATGGTACTCGTAAGGTTGCCATGTGCCTTGGACTGCAACACCCCCCCAGCCTATCAGGGAGGCGTCTGTCGTCACTGTAGCTACCGGAGGGGGTTGTATGAGGGGTCTGCCCTGAGTAACTGAGAGACCATCCACCAAGAAAGATGTCTTTTGCATGCATCCGTGATCGTGATCATGTAAGTCATGGGTAGCTCTTGGAAGGAGCACTGCGTAAACAGAAGCCTCTGAAGAATTCTCATATGAAAGCGCACCAGTGGAATTAGGAGAATGGCTGCTGCCATGGAACCCAGAGTTTGAAGGACGTACCTGAATTGGATCCTTTTGCTCTGCATCAGAACCTGTACCTGCTGACAGACTGTGGATACCCTTTCTAGTGGTAGCCTTGCAAACATATCCCTTGTGTCTAAGTCTGCTCCTATGTAAGTGATAGACTGACAGGGTAACAAGGCAGACTTTTCTAAATGTATTGTGATGCCGAGCTGGGAGCAGATTGTGATTGTGTAGTCCCGTGCTTGTATGAGTTGATGCCTGGTGGTAGCAGTAAGGAGCCAGTCGTCTAGATATGGAAACACCTGGAATCCTTGATGCCTCAAGTGAGCCGTGACCACTGCCATACATTTGGTGAACACCCTGGAGGCTGTGGTGAGACCAAAGGGCAGAGCTCTGAACTGATAATGACTGGCCCCCAGCCAGAAGCGAAGATATCTCCTGGAGCGCCTGTCCATCTTTATATGGTAGTACACGTCCTGAAGATCTATCTTGCACATCCAATTGTCCTGACCCAGAAAGGGTAGAATGGACTATACTATCAGACACAGATCTCCTGAATCTGGATAAAGTAACCAACAATAAAAGTATAATATTCCAAAAAAGCCAACAACTCGTTGGAATACACACGGCAAAACAACACTTTAATACAAAATAGTAAAAATATAAAACATGTGAGCGCTTTCACAGAGTCCTCTCTGCTTCCTCAGACATACTACAGTAACTGCTGCTCTTGTTTAAATAATGATACATCTAGGTCATATCCAGTCAGTTAACAGCATCTTGATTGAATAAATAAAAGTAAAAGGCATACACTATACAAACACTATATAAACAATCAATCATATAAATAATGAACTAAAAATATATGTAAAAAACTGTAAAAACATGCTCTATAAAATTAGATAGTGGTAAAACTGTAAAATATATGTACAAATATTAGAAGATGTGACCAAACATAATAATCAATGTTTCAAAGCCCTGTTCCTAAAAGGTTTCAGTGAAACCTATTTTAGTTCAGGTGGTCTGTCAGCCTGAAGCCTAATTATCCATTCTTGTTGTGAGGCTTCGGTCTTGTTGTTCATGTTCCCGCCTCTTTTATTATCTTGTATGATATGTAACACTAGAGACTTGAAGGTATGTGTGGCTCCCTCCTTTATAACATGCATCGCTAACGCACTTGTCTCTTTTTTATTTTTAATGTCCCTTGCATGTTCTAGGACTCTATCTTTGAGTAGCCGATTAGTTTTGCCTACACAGTAGGCTGGGCATTTTGTACAGAAACCAAAGTACACAACATTCTTACTATAACAGTCTGTATAAAAGTGTGTATCAATGCTAAACTTTCTAGTCGGGTGTGTACTTTGGTTTCTGTACAAAATGCCCAGCCTACTATGTAGGCAAAACTAATCGGCTACTCAAAGATAGAGTCCTAGAACATGTAAGGGACATTAAAAATAAAAAAGAGACTAGTGCATTAGCGATGCATGTTATAAAGGAGGGAGCCACACACACCTTCAAGTCTCTAGTGTTACATATCATACAAGATAATAAAAGAGGTGGGAACATGAACAACAAGACCGAAGCCTCAGAACAAGAATGGATAATTAGCCTTCAGGCTGACAGACCACCTGGACTAAATAGCAAGGTTTCACTGAAACCTTTTCTTAGGAACAGAGCTTTAAAACATTGATTATTATGTTTGGTCACATCTTCTAATATTTGTATATATATTTTACAGTTTTATCACTATCTAATTTTATAGAGCATGTTTTTACAGTTGTTTACATATATTTTTAGTTCACTATTTATATGATTGTTTATATAGTGTTTGTATAGTGTATGCTTTTTATTTATTCAATCAAGATGCTGTTAACTGATTGGATATGACCTAGATGTATCATTATTTAAACAAGAGCAGCAGTTATTGTAGTATGTCTGAGGACGCAGAGAGGACTCTGTGAAAGCGCTCACATGTTTTATATTTTTACTATTTTGTATTAAAGTGTTGTTTTGCCGTGTGTATTCCAACAATTTGTTGGCTTTTTTGGAACAGAATAGACTGTAGCATGACCATCTGAAATTTTGTTCTTTGCACAGACCTGTTTAGTTTGCTGAGATCCAGAATAGGTCTCCAGTCCCCTGTCTTTTTTGGTACTAAAAAGAACCTTGAGTAAGTTCCGGATCCGTGCTGGTCTGTCGGGACTTCCTGGATGGCTCTTTTTTCTAGCAGTTTTGAAACTTCTATAACTGCTTGCTTCTTCAGATTGGGTGGAACATCTGGAAGGGTCTTCCTTGACTGTAAAGGCGGTTGATGGAAGGGAATCTTGTAACCTCTGGATATGACGGACCGTACCCATCCGTCTCGTGTTAAACTTTGCCAGGCTTTTGGGTACAGCAAAAGTCTTCCCCCGACAGCCTTCAGAATTGAGCAGCCCGGCAACCCTTCAGGGATGCTGGAAGGGCTTATCAGAGAAGGATTCTCTGTTGCCCTGGTTCTGCAGACCCTCTCTGCCACGAGTGCGGCATATATTATTATTGTTTCCCCCTCTGCCTCTGGAGGACAAATCACTACATGTGTCAGGCAAGGCTCCCTGAGATTTACAGAACCACATCTTCCCACTCTTCTGACCCTTGGGTAAGGTCTAGAGGGAGTGGAAAAACGGACATAGAGAATCTTGCCTTCTTGCTCACACCTAGTCAAAGTGTCTTTCACCTGTGGTCAAAAAAGAAAGGAACCATCAAAGGGAGTGCTGGTGAAGGACGCTCGAAGGGGTTCCGCAAAGTTACACAGCCGCATCAATGCATGCCTCCTAAGGGCCACCCCGGTACCTGCGGCTCTACTCGCCCCATCGGCTGCATAGGAAATGAGCCTCATGGAGGAGTTAACAACAGAATTAAGCGTCACTAGCTGGGAAGCTACCTTGACTTGTGCTCCCTCAGCTGTTGGATCTTGGAGGGTATCTCCGAGCTCTTTAAGGAGATCCCTTTGAAGTCGGTTAAAATGACACAGGTAGTTCAGTGACATCATAGAGAAGGTCGCTGAAGCAAACATTTGCTTCCCGTATCTGTCCATCGTCCTATTCTCCTTGTTAGGGGGATGGACAGACGAAGAGGCTACACTAACTCTTTTTTGGTGGCTGCTGCTACCACCATAGCATCAACAGGGATACCTTTCAAAAGGAACTGCTTATCCTGGGGTGCTGTAATGAATTTACTAGGTCTCCTCGGAGATGGTTCCACTGTATCCGGAGCTGACCAAGCCTTTCGAGCCACCACTGTCATAAGTGGATCGAAAGGAGGAGACACCCATGAGGTGGAAGGTCGGGAACCGAAGGCATCCAGAAATACAGACTCATCCTCAGAAGGGGCTAGGGATTCCAGTTCCCCCTCTGCTTAAGCATTTTTAGGATGTCCGAGAAGGAGACATCTTCAGAGGGGGATCTCGGGGACCCTTCCGAATCATCTAAGTCTGTATCAGAAGTGAGAGACTCGGGGGAGTCAATGTGCTTCCTCTTACACTTTTTCTTCAGAGGGGGCTCTTCTGAGTGATCATGAGAGGCCTCAGAAGAGGAGGAAACACCCAATGGGGTGTCCTGGAGCATCGGTTCCCTACGCTTAGGGTCTGGAGGAGGAGCAGAGGTTGGCTCAGGCACTACAGGGGATGGAACCGGTGGGGCTGATAGTGGAGCTGACTCAGGGAACAGCACACTCCGCATGACATCGAAGGCATCCCTTCCACGATGCAGAGGAAGCTCCGGATCTGAAGAATAGAATCTTTCTCCGCACCGAGGGGGACGGCTCCGAGGCCGATGTTGGAGCCGAGCTCACCTGCGCCGAAGCTCCGAGAGGGAGAATGGAGTCGGACAAGGGTCCTATGCCACTCGCCCCCTCTGAGCCGATGAGGGAGCCCCGTCGCCCAGATGCATCGATAGACAGTACCACCGAGGGAATCGGAGCAGACATCGGAACTGAAGGAGACAGAGTTACTCGAACCCCAACGAACTCCAGCTCTGAACTCACTGGAGTCGGAGGAGGAACATCGAGAGAAGTGGACGGAGACGATACCTGTTGAGGAGGGCTGGACAACAATTTAGCTAGCGCCTGCGACTTTAGCAGCCTACTGACCACTCTCTCCGCATCATGATCCGACAGTCTAGAGGCTCGAGAGGAGTGAGAGGATCGGTGACTACGCTCGCACTGAAGTAAAGGAGACCGAGGAGCCGAATTCACCAACTCTAGTAAAGGGGACCTCAGCCTCTTCTGGCTCCGCGACGGCTCCGAAGCCTCTGATGGAGCCGATGGGGAGATTGTCTTGTCTTGAACTGAAATAGAAGGTAAATCCTGAACCGAAGACAGCTCCGAACTTAGGGGATTTCACTGGCTGTAAGCTCTTGCTGGTGAATCCTGGGGTTTTAAAAGACCCCTAAGAATCAGCTTATTCTTATGCTTCTGCAGGACTCTTGGACTAAAGGCATGGCAAATAGAACAAGAGTCCTGCAGGTGCACAGCGCCTAAACAATAGACGCAAGAAGTGTGCACATCTGTCAGAGACATTTTTTGACAGCATGAGTCACACTTCTTGAACCTAGAAACCCTGGATTCCTTTGACATCCTATACAGTAGAAAGAAAACCAATTATGACAACAATAACAATAAGCAATATACAGTCTACCAAAACACACCTTCTAGAAAGACTATAGCTAAAGTTTTTTTTTTTTTTTTTTTAAATGGCTAGCCTATAAAAAAAAAAAAAAAAAAAGGCAGAAGGAAAGCCTCTAACTTGAATGGCTAACCTGACAAGAAGAGGAGGGGGGAGGGGTGGGGGAGAACTCTCTAAGTTAAATGAGTTCTACAAAAGGAGGGATACTATAAGATAAAAAATATCTATCACAGAAACAAAACTATCACTAATAATACGATACTAGAAAAGTTAAATTCTAGTGAAAAAGTTACACAAAAAACTCTATACAAGCCTGAGCCAAAAAAACGAAACTTCACAGCTGAAGCGGCAAATGACATCTGGGTAGCTATTGCTGGGCATTATGGGATAAGGGGTAGCCTCGAGCCAGTAAACAGCTCGAGCTATTGAAGATGACCGAGTCCCTCGGCTCCGATCCCAACCAGCAAGAACGAAGGTGAGATAGACAACTTAACATCATCACTTCCGTTTATAAACTTGAGACAGGAAGTGCTGAACTTCATTGAACTTTACAAACATTTAAAGTGCACTGCCATATAATTATAATTCAATTATAAAATAAACTTTAATATGCAGGAAAATACAAATGCACCTCAATATTATTTGTGGCACAACAACCATTTCTCAACTGAATATTTAAAATGAAAAAAAAAACAGAAAACACATAAATACAACAAATTAAGCACCATAACGTATAGATTTCAATTAAAAGAAATAAAATCTCTGACGAAGTCCCATCAAAATTTATTGGGATAAAAGCGCTTAAAATTTGTCATTAAACAGATGCTTAATTTTAGCTGTAGTACCATTCTTCTTTACTGAGTTCCAAACGTCTGTTTGATTCTTTATTGCTGGTGTTTATGCTGATATTGCGAGCGGCTTGCAGTTCTGGTTGTGAAGGAGTTTTCTGGAGTTGTAGTTCATGATTCTTTGTGTATTTCGGTTCCCGGTTTGGGTCTCCTTGGTCTACATATGTACATAATAAAAAGGAAATATTGACAAAAGGATGTTAGAGGGACACAGCTACAGTGCAACAACAGGAGTAGGTGTGAAACATGTAAAATAAATTTAAATTGCAGAGTTGAGATAATAGCAAGGACAATAGTTACATTAGGAGATATTGCACATACTGCATGTAATGCACATCAGTTGTATATCCATAAAGTTATATGTTGTAACCCACATTATGCTGCAATCCCCACCTGAAATGTAAAACAATTTAACTAAACCCTAAAACATTTGCTCTATGCACTTCATGAAGGGACTTGTTATTGTCATTTTTTGGCACTGGAAAGGCTATTGTAAAGTAAAGCTGTGTAAACCATGTGTCGATATTAATGTAAATTATACAATAGTTTGTTATAAAATATATTGTATGTTTTCCACTATCCATTTACTGAAACTTGCTCAGAAAAGTGTTGTGCTCACATGATTATATTGAGAATGCCTAGCGACACCTGTGTTGCAGGTATATGGAACTACTCTGCCATTGTAATTTACACTAACCAAGTAATCCAGAGTAATAAATTACACCCACAAGACTGATATTAGAGCATATATACAAGTCAAAGAATTGTAAGCCTTTCAGTGACTTACGTGTACGAAGAAAACAAAATGAAGTTGTTATGACAATGTACACACCTGTGACAATATGGAGATACTGAGAACAACCACACCTGTGTCTTGTGCAGTCATTGCAGTAATAGTATTAATTCATGAAAACATCATTTGTGGCAACAATGTTCATGTTCTGAATGGAAGGAAGCTTATGAGTGTTCATATCTGCTGTGTATGTATGTAATAAAATCCTGAAGGATATGACACGCACAGAAATGTCACTATGACCAGGATGTCAACAGAATAATGATCTGATATAAATACTAACAGTTGTCTAACTATAGTAGATATGAGAAAAGTATGTATGTGCAAAAGGAGGGATAAGAAATGCACATAAATTATAGTATAACTCGTGTACTCAGTTCCCTGACAAATGGTTTGTGTGTGCAGGAATGTAATTTATCTATATTCTCAGCAGAGGATGTATAAGTATATAACACTAATGGATCAGTAGCTCAGGGAAGACTTAGGCAAGACAAAATTTTATGTCAGCATTATGCTGTAATGACATGAGCTTCTGGGGAAATGTATCAAATGCCAGGCTATGACTGAGTATGATGTACTTGAGATACTGTAATTAATGACATAATGCGTGTCCTTCCTACTGGAGTGCTACACCATGCATGTTCAAATAAGTCTATCAATGTATGACTGTGGTACAGCACCTTGCTGTATCTGATATTTTTCCCTAAAGCAATCCTTGTTAATCACATTAATAATACCTGTATGGCACAGTAACATAAGTCACACCTAGGTGGAATATTAACATGTATTACTAAGTGACCTGGTGATAACTTACATTTCACATACACCAGCTATACACCATCCTGTGACAAATGGTTGTAATCCATGTAATGTCACAGGAGATTGTCTTGTCTTGAACTGAAATAGAAGGTAAATCCTGAACCGAAGACAGCTCCGAACTTAGGGGATTTCACTGGCTGTAAGCTCTTGCTGGTGAATCCTGGGGTTTTAAAAGACCCCTAAGAATCAGCTTATTCTTATGCTTCTGCAGGACTCTTGGACTAAAGGCATGGCAAATAGAACAAGAGTCCTGCAGGTGCACAGCGCCTAAACAATAGACGCAAGAAGTGTGCACATCTGTCAGAGACATTTTTTGACAGCATGAGTCACACTTCTTGAACCTAGAAACCCTGGATTCCTTTGACATCCTATACAGTAGAAAGAAAACCAATTATGACAACAATAACAATAAGCAATATACAGTCTACCAAAACACACCTTCTAGAAAGACTATAGCTAAAGTTTTTTTTTTTTTTTTTTTTAAATGGCTAGCCTATAAAAAAAAAAAAAAAAAAAAGGCAGAAGGAAAGCCTCTAACTTGAATGGCTAACCTGACAAGAAGAGGAGGGGGGAGGGGTGGGGGAGAACTCTCTAAGTTAAATGAGTTCTACAAAAGGAGGGATACTATAAGATAAAAAATATCTATCACAGAAACAAAACTATCACTAATAATACGATACTAGAAAAGTTAAATTCTAGTGAAAAAGTTACACAAAAAACTCTATACAAGCCTGAGCCAAAAAAACGAAACTTCACAGCTGAAGCGGCAAATGACATCTGGGTAGCTATTGCTGGGCATTATGGGATAAGGGGTAGCCTCGAGCCAGTAAACAGCTCTCGAGCTATTGAAGATGACCGAGTCCCTCGGCTCCGATCCCAACCAGCAAGAACGAAGGTGAGATAGACAACTTAACATCATCACTTCCGTTTATAAACTTGAGACAGGAAGTGCTGAACTTCATTGAACTTTACAAACATTTAAAGTGCACTGCCATATAATTATAATTCAATTATAAAATAAACTTTAATATGCAGGAAAATACAAATGCACCTCAATATTATTTGTGGCACAACAACCATTTCTCAACTGAATATTTAAAATGAAAAAAAAAACAGAAAACACATAAATACAACAAATTAAGCACCATAACGTATAGATTTCAATTAAAAGAAATAAAATCTCTGACGAAGTCCCATCAAAATTTATTGGGATAAAAGCGCTTAAAATTTGTCATTAAACAGATGCTTAATTTTAGCTGTAGTACCATTCTTCTTTACTGAGTTCCAAACGTCTGTTTGATTCTTTATTGCTGGTGTTTATGCTGATATTGCGAGCGGCTTGCAGTTCTGGTTGTGAAGGAGTTTTCTGGAGTTGTAGTTCATGATTCTTTGTGTATTTCGGTTCCCGGTTTGGGTCTCCTTGGTCTACATATGTACATAATAAAAAGGAAATATTGACAAAAGGATGTTAGAGGGACACAGCTACAGTGCAACAACAGGAGTAGGTGTGAAACATGTAAAATAAATTTAAATTGCAGAGTTGAGATAATAGCAAGGACAATAGTTACATTAGGAGATATTGCACATACTGCATGTAATGCACATCAGTTGTATATCCATAAAGTTATATGTTGTAACCCACATTATGCTGCAATCCCCACCTGAAATGTAAAACAATTTAACTAAACCCTAAAACATTTGCTCTATGCACTTCATGAAGGGACTTGTTATTGTCATTTTTTGGCACTGGAAAGGCTATTGTAAAGTAAAGCTGTGTAAACCATGTGTCGTATATTAATGTAAATTATACAATAGTTTGTTATAAAATATATTGTATGTTTTCCACTATCCATTTACTGAAACTTGCTCAGAAAAGTGTTGTGCTCACATGATTATATTGAGAATGCCTAGCGACACCTGTGTTGCAGGTATATGGAACTACTCTGCCATTGTAATTTACACTAACCAAGTAATCCAGAGTAATAAATTACACCCACAAGACTGATATTAGAGCATATATACAAGTCAAAGAATTGTAAGCCTTTCAGTGACTTACGTGTACGAAGAAAACAAAAATGAAGTTGTTATGACAATGTACACACCTGTGACAATATGGAGATACTGAGAACAACCACACCTGTGTCTTGTGCAGTCATTGCAGTAATAGTATTAATTCATGAAAACATCATTTGTGGCAACAATGTTCATGTTCTGAATGGAAGGAAGCTTGCGAGTGTTCATATCTGCTGTGTATGTATGTAATAAAATCCTGAAGGATATGACACGCACAGAAATGTCACTATGACCAGGATGTCAACAGAATAATGATCTGATATAAATACTAACAGTTGTCTAACTATAGTAGATATGAGAAAAGTATGTATGTGCAAAAGGAGGGATAAGAAATGCACATAAATTATAGTATAACTCGTGTACTCAGTTCCCTGACAAATGGTTTGTGTGTGTGCAGGAATGTAATTTATCTATATTCTCAGCAGAGGATGTATAAGTATATAACACTAATGGATCAGTAGCTCAGGGAAGACTTAGGCAAGACAAAATTGTATGTCAGCATTATGCTGTAATGACATGAGCTTCTGGGGAAATGTATCAAATGCCAGGCTATGACTGAGTATGATGTACTTGAGATACTGTAATTAATGACATAATGCGTGTCCTTCCTACTGGAGTGCTACACCATGCATGTTCAAATAAGTCTATCAATGTATGACTGTGGTACAGCACCTTGCTGTATCTGATATTTTTCCCTAAAGCAATCCTTGTTAATCACATTAATAATACCTGTATGGCACAGTAACATAAGTCACACCTAGGTGGAATATTAACATGTATTACTAAGTGACCTGGTGATAACTTACATTTCACATACACCAGCTATACACCATCCTGTGACAAATGGTTGTATTCCTCAACATGTAGGTCAATAACCCCATTGCATGGACAATGGCAAAGCCAGCCTTCATAGCATTGTTTCCTTTACATGCTTTGTGCTAAATGGCACATATCTGATACAGCACTTTACTGGGCATGCTCAAAAGGAAGTACACCGAGGACTACAGCTTCACAAAACCACACAAAAGTGTCATAACTTAAGTCCACTTAGTCTTTCTGATGATTTTACAGCATGGCACACATCAAGAAATTATGAATAAGGCCTCATTTCCATCCCTCTCATCCTCCAGGTATTCTGATATATTATCTAATACACTGCTTACATTTCCTCATCCAAGCCACATCCATGTTCTCTCTGTTGTCACAAGTTATAACTCCAACTATCTTGCAGACATATAATGTCAGTTATTAACCTCTCGACACTTTCCTTATTATGTTGTCTTACTATTTTGTCTGTTACTTTATCCTTCACTCCATTCATTACAGATAGTTTGCATTTTTTCTTATCCATGTCCAAAACTCAGGCTCACTACTGGCAAATAACAATATACAATCTGCTGACTGACACTGGCAATAAACTTATTTATGCTACTAGGAATCAATTTCTATTGCAGTCCATACTCCCACAGAGGTCACCAATCCCCATCCAAAAAAATAACAGATTTTCTCTCAAAACTGCACTCTCTCCTACTCAGACTTATACATTCAGGAGATAGTCACTCATACCCAAGACCACTTCAATTCAACTCTTAATTACAGAACCCAATTGCCTATCATATCAGACATAAAGACCTTAAAATTACTTGCCTTAATAATAAATGGACCAATCTTGAAGCATGGGTGGTAACAGAAAATCCCAATTTTCTTGCTCTATGAGAAACATGGCTAAAGGGTGATTGCTACCTCTCCACCTTTATACAGGACAACTACAATATACATAATGACAACAGACCAGGCCCAAGATTTGGTGGTGGTGCTTCAATTATAATCAAAAGGAATACCTCAGTTTCAGTTGTGGATTACATGAATTCTCATACCACACATGCCAGAGTCCCACATGGGTACTCTCTCCCATCACATTAGGAGGGCATACTCAAACATGGACTGCTGCAGTTTACTTCCACCCCCCCCTCTCTCTTTTACATAAAACTCTTCAACATATGATCACTAAAGGCTTACATAACAACACAATAATTATTGGTGATTTCAATGATTCAATGCTACTGGGTAGGACATTTTACTTTTGAACAACAACATGTTGGAACATTGTTTCCTGGCCAAAATAATACAGCCTCCTATTCAAACCAATACGAGAACTGTCACTAGCTCCACACTTGACCTAATAATAGCCAACATACAAAATAGGTGCATTCACAGTGAAGTAACTCCCAAAGCTCTGAGTCACCACTCACCCAGTAAATCCATTTGGTCATTTAGAACATAGGAAAAACCTTGTCAAATAACTGAGGGAAGATCTTCACCTAGTAATACGCTACCACATCTCAACACCCTACTCAGTGTTATACAGTGGACCCCTCCCCCCACTATATGTCTGAACCCACCTCTGCTTTACAATTTTTCAACACAAAACTGACAACAATTCAGGATACACTGTACCCCCATACAAAAAGGAGGCTTAGGACACGGTGTTGCCCATGGTTTTCAATCACTATTGAAAACAAAATTAAAACCAGAAATTCAGCTTGGAAGAACTGGAAAAGGAACCCCAACAACACTGAGCTGCACCAAACTTTTTCTGAGTTTAAGGAAAGAAACAAAAATTGTAACAAATACTGCAATAGCCCTATACCTTAGACAGAAACAGGAAGCAAACTGCTCAAGATCCAGTCTGTTTTGGAAAGAAACAAAATGCTTAACAGTGGCATTAAATAACTCTTCAACCACCATCAATGAACCCTTAACATTGAATCATTCCACCTTTGCAAATTATTATGCTCACTTTTTGCAGTCCACCATAACTGATATAACTAAAGCCTTTCCAACAATTTACTCCTCCACCAATGAAGGACAAGAACCTTCAGCCCCTGACCTGTAACCTCTAGCCTGTTATGCAGCAACATTTCACTTCTCTGGAATTTCAGTAAAACAGACCAAGGTCATACTTTTCAAATTCAGCAATTCAGGATATAAATCCAGCAGTCTTCACCCCACCTTCCTAAGGTTTGCAGCTGGAAAAAAAAAAAAAAAAAAACGCTAAACCTCTTACTCCTACTTTTAACCTCTCTTTCACCTTAGGCACTTTCCCACCAGCATTCAAGCACCTACTTATTATCCCTCTACCTAAAGTCATTTCTAATTTGCTGAAGGATTACAGAACTATTTCCACCCTATGCTATATTACCAAAATATCTGAAAAACTTTTATACAAGCAACTGCATATACACATTAATAAGAAGTTATGTACTCACCATAACGTTCCATCTGACTAGGTAACTTCAGTTGTCTGCAACCTTTGGGTCTTGGATCCGATCTCGGATCCGAGCCGGCAACTTATTTCATAGCTTTAAGATCCGAGCTCCTAGCTCCTCCCCTTACCCATAATCCCCTGCCAACCCTGACTGACCTCAGATCAAGTTTGCCCTATACAATCAGCTAAAAGCTAAATGTGTCCCGAAGGGGACTAAAAGAAGGACATACAGGAACTAAAATTCTGAAGGCCGGGGGGAAGGAGGGGGGGATGGTTGCAGACAAATGAAGTTACCTACTCAGATGGAATGTTATGGTGAGTACATAACTTCTTAATCTGAAGTAGGTACTTCATTTGTCAGCAACCTTTGGGACAGAGTCCCCAGCTACCTAGATCTTGGGTGGCCATCATGGAAGGATGTTCCAGAGCATTGTGGAGCCAAAGGATGCTCTCCCTCTGGAGATAATGTCCAGCTTATAATGGTTGATAAAGGTATGAGATGAGGCCCAAGTGGCAGCGGAACAAATATCATCTAAAGACACTCTAGACCTAAAGGCAGCAGAGGTAGATATAGAGCGAGTAGAATGCGCTTGAACTCCCTGAGGTGCGGGCCTCCCAGAACTTTCATATGCCAAAAGAATACACTGTGAGATCCATCGTGATAAAGTGACCTTAGAGACAGATTTACCTAAGTTAAATTTGGTAAAGGAGATGAACAACTGGTCAGATTGTCTATGACCAGCAGTCCTGTGAATGTAGAAGCGCAGTTGTCTATGCACATCTAACGAATGCAGTTTGTATTCTCCTTTGTTCTGATACTTAGGGAAGAAGACTGGCAAGTTAATGGACTGATTGATATTAGCCTCTGAAGCCACCTTGGGAAGAAATGAGGGATTGGTCCTGAGGTACATTCTATCCTGGTGAAAGGCCAAGTACAGGGGTTTTACACAAAGGGCCTGAAGCTCGGAAACTCTTTTCACTGAAGTAATAGCAACAAGGAATGCCGTTTTCCAAGAGAGGTATTTAAGATCGACTGAAGCAGCAGGTTCAAAAGGGGGAGCTGTCAAGGCCTGTAGGACTAGTGATAAATCCCAAGGGGGTACAACTTCCTTGACAGGAGGTCTGAGCAGGAAAGTACCCTTGAGGAAGGTTTTACACAATTTTGCTGTAATCAAAGGGCCTGACGTCCCACATGGTAATGAGAAATAGCTGCCAGTTGAACCTTGAACATACAGCAACTAGCCCCCTGATGAAATAGACCTGTAAGGAAATCCAACACAGACGGCAACGGAGCTGTGAAGGGATCTAAGTTATGATGTTCTGCCCAGATGGAGAAGCGCTTCCACTTACTGCGATAGACTGTTCTAATGGAAGGTTTATGTGCTGCTACTAGGATGGCTATAACTGGGGAAGAGATTCCGGGAGTCCTGACTAGGAGTGGAACTGGAGCAGCCAAGCTGTCAGCTTGAGGTTGTCCAGGGATCGGGAGACCTAGGGGGTGAGATATTAGATCCGGAAGGGGATCCAGAATCCAAGGAGGATTTACCAGATGAGACCACAGGTATGGGAACCACGTTTGACAAGGCCAGAATGGGGCAATGAGGATCATTCTGCTCCCCAACCGACTGGCTTTCTGTATGAGTTTCAGCATCAGGGGTAGAGGAGGGTAGGCAGAAAGTAGACTGGGGGGCCAAGCATGCACCAGAGCATCTCTCGGGGATTCCCCGAAGGGGGGAATTAGAGAAAAGTAGCTGTTGCATTTCGTATTTGAGGGAGAGGTGAAGAGATCGCAACAGGGTTGCCCCCATACGGCAAAAATCCACTTTGCTACCTGGGGATTGAGAGACCACTCGTAAGGAGAAAGGATGGTGCGGCTGAGTCTGTCCGCCAGTATGTTGGACCATCCCAGAATGTGCGCTGCAACAAGAAAGCGATTGGTAGAGATCGCCCATTCTCACACTCTCATGGCCTCTCGACAGAGAGGATAGGACCTGGTTCCCCCCTGTTTGTTGATGTACCAGACAACTGACATGTTGTCCGTCTGTATCGCAATAGTTCCTACAGGAAGAATGTTCTGCAGTGCTTGCAACGCCAACAGCACCACCCTCATCTCCAGGACATTGATATGCAAAGAGGTCTCTGTGTCATTCCACGTGCCTTGGACCGTCCTGCCTGAGCAATGCCCCACCCCCCACCCAAGGCGAGAGGTGTCCGTGGTCACCATGGCGAGGGGAGGAGGCGTGGAGAAGGGATGGAGGTCCGGAGATTGGAGCCACCATAAGAGAGCCCTCCTGCATGTCCTGCTGATGGAAACAGGATGGCTTAGGGAGTAATGTTGAAAGGACCATTGGACTTGAAGGTTCCATTGCAGGACCCTCATATTCAGAAGAGCCAATGGCAAATGAGTGATTGCCACCGCCATGCAGCCTAGAGCCCTCAGGACCAATTCCGCCGGTGGAGCTTCTGATTGGAGGATGGCCTGCACATGAAGCCTCAGGTTTTGAAGTCGTTCCGTAGTCAGGAATGCTAGAAGTTTTCTTGTATCTAACTTGGCCCCTATAAACTCTATCACCTGAGTCAGAGCAAGAGAGGATTTGTCCATGTTGATCATGATGCCCAGCTGGGGAGCAAGCCGGAGGAAGTAGTCCCTGGCTGAGCAGAGTAGATGCCTTGTCGGGGCGGTCAGGAGACAGTCGTCCAGGTATGGAAAAACCTGCATTCCCTAGAGTCTCAGGTGGGCCACTATCACTGCTAATACTTTGGTAAACATCCTGGGGGCTGTGGTGAGACCAAAGGGAAGGACCCTGAACTGGTAGTGACTGGCTCCCAGCCAGAAGCGGAGAAACCTCCTGGATCATCTGTCCATTAGGATGTGGTAGTACGCATCCTTGAGGTCTATTGAGCACATCCAGTCGTTCTCCCGTAATAGGGGGAGGATGGATTGAAGAGTGACCATCCGGAATTTTTCTTTGGTTACAGACAGGTTCAAAAAGGAGAGGTGGAGGATTGGCCTTAAGTCCCCCATCTTTTTCGGCACCAGAAAGAACCTGGAGTAAAAACCTAATCCGAGCTGGTCTGGGGGGACGGGCTGGATGGCTCTTTTTTCTAGTAGCTGCTGAATCTCTGCAGCTGCTACCTTCCTCTGATCGGGTGGTACATCGGGGAGGTTTCTGACTTTGGGGACATGGTACAGGGGAATTTGGTAACCTCTGGATATGATACGAAGCACCCAGCGATCTGATGTGATGGACTCCCAAGCTGCCAGGTGCCTCGAGAAATGCCCCCCGACTGCCTCCAGAGTGGAGCAGTCGGGCAACCCCTCAGGGTTGCTACGTGGGCTGATCAGAGAAGGTTTCTCTGGACCCAAAATTCTTCGGGCCCCCTCTGCCTCTAGGGCGGCGTCCACCCTGTCCTCCACGGAAGGACTGGTTGTCCGGAGCAGGCTGGGAATGTTGCGATTTCCAGAACCACATCTTCTTCTGTCCCTTTTGGTTCTTGGAGAAGGATCTCTGGGGAGCAGAGAAGCGGATTCCAACGGCAGACAACGTCTTCCCGTCCTTTTTGCTCTGGACTAAAGTCTCGCGAACGGTCTTGCCAAATAAGGCAGAACCATCAAAGGGGGCATTCGCAAATGACGCCTTGAAGGGTTCCGCGAAGTCACAATGTCGGAGCCAGGCCTGGCATCTCATGACTAGGCCTGCTCTGCTGGCTCTAGCGGCTCCCTCTGTGGCATGGGACAAAAGCCGCATACAGGTATTTGATATAGATCTTAGAGTGGCCATGCGAGTGGAGTACAATTGTTTGTCCTCCGCCGACATGGACTCCGGGGGGGGAAGCAGCGTACTCTTTGATAAAGTCTCGCTGCATCCTAATAATGTGTGCCATGTAGTTTAGGGACCTTACTGAGAAGGTCGCTGAACTAAAGACCCGCTTCTCTAGGCGATCCATCGAGCAGGGAAGCAGCGTACTCTTTGATAAAGTCTCGCTGCATCCTAATAATGTGTGCCATGTAGTTTAGGGACCTTACTGAGAAGGTCGCTGAACTAAAGACCCGCTTCCCTAGGCGATCCATCGAGCGGGACTCTTTGCTCGGTGGATGGACCGAGGGGCACTCTTGAGCTAATTCCCTCTTGGTGGCTGCCGCCACCAATATGGCATCTACGGGGGGACCCTTGCTCCAGTGGGATCTCTCTGAAGGGGGGCTCAGAATCCTATCGGGGTGCTTGGGAACTGGCTCCACAGTGTCCGGCTCCTTCCACGCCCTGGTGGTAATAAGGTCCACCAGGGGGTCGGCCGGAGGGGACACCCAAGAGGTAGATGGGCCTGCTTCGAATGCCTCCAGGAACACGGACTCGTCAGAGGAAGCCTTGGGGGCAGACCCCCCCCCTAATCCTGGGCATTTCCATGATGTCTCCGAAGGAGACATCCTCAGGGGGTGACCTTGGGGAGCCTTCCCCTTCATCCAAGTCCGTGTCTTCTGTTAAGGACTCGGGGGAGTCCACGTGCCTCCTCTTACACTTCCGTTTATGAGGAATATCCTCGGCGGGGCTGTCCAAGGAAGTCTCACCAGCAACGTCTTGTTTCAGAGGAACGACCTGAGACATCGAAGGAGGCTGACCCTGTGGCCAGGTGATGGAAGCCTGACTCAGCCAAGAGGGAGTGTAGGATGGGGGCCGAGGCAAGGGCCGGGGGTCCGGATGCACTCAACAGAGCCATCTCCACCACATCGAAGGCCAAGGGAGAGTCACTCTCTCTGAGATCCGAGAGCCGACTCCCACTCAGATCCGATGGGGGGATCGGAACCGGCGCCGAGACCATCGGATCCAAAGGACCCGTGTGCTCTGACCTGGATGGAGCCGAAGGCACACTGAATTCCTCGGATCCGAAGCTCGGCCCACGGGTCCGATAGCTCAGATCTGAGAAGGATGGACCCAACAAACTCGAGGGCAAAGTCGGAGCCGAAGTACTGTCGGTGCCGACCCACCCTTGGCTCCAAAGCTCCGAACCCGGGAAGCGGGTTGGAGAAGGAGCTATCAGGGCAAAAAAAGGTGTTGAGTTCCCCCCCAAAGGGGGGGGGCAGGAGCACTCCCATCTGCAGCTGGGCCTGGATGAACCTTCGCATCATCTGGTCCAAGTCCGCATCCGACAGGCTATAAGTGGATCTCGATGAGGCCACTGAGGTGGGCCAGGAGTGCCGCCTCGATGACCTCGACGGAGATCGGGTCTCCTCCTCCTCAGGTCCTGGAGAGAAGCACGGGGATCGGAGCCGAGGAGGAGGGGACCTGGAAGCCGTGCAGGGAGAAGCCCGCTTAGCCGGGGGGCCGAAGTGGAGGCCTCGGCCCGCCACTTGTGGTGCTTCTCCCTCCTTTTCTCCCTCCTGGCCTCCCTCTCCTCTGGCGCCGCAGTGGGAGTTTGAGTCCCAGCCGGGGGGAGGGGGGCAGGAGTGGCCGCACCGAGGACTGGGGTGGGGCCACAGGAGTATCGGAGGCCGAAGCCGAATCTGGGGGCAAAAGTCCTGCCAGGATCAACTTGGACCTCCGGTCTTTCAGTGCCCTGGGGTTGAACGCCGCGCAGATAGTACACCCAGAGGAGAGGTGTTCAACCCCAAGGCACCGAACACACCGAGTGTGGCCATCCGCTGGTGAAATCTTATAGCCACACTCGGTGCATTTGGAAAAGATCGGTTTTGGGGCCTCTGACATGATACCAGTACACACAAAAAAAAGCAAACTCACTCACTCTAGGCCCCAAACACACAGCGACCCACACACACATTACACACCAGCGAAGGAAGGGGAGGAAATTACACTAAAAACTATAAGATTTTAGGACTAAAATAAGGGGAACCTAACCACACTCAACCTTTTAACAAGAAATATATCAAAAGTTATAGAAAATTAAACTGACTTATCTGACCGAACTAGGAGCTCTGAATCTAGCAGCTTTCACTAAGAGCGGCAAACTAGATCTGAGGTCAGTCAGGGTTGGCAGGGGATTATGGGTAAGGGGAGGAGCTAGGAGCTCAGATCTTAAAGCTATGAAATAAGTTGCCGGCTCGGATCTGAGATCGGATACAAGACCCAAAGGTTGCTGACAAATGAAGTACCTACTTCAGATCAGTTTTTTTTGTCATGCACAAATTGGCTTTTGCAATGCCTTCATTACTTTTCCTACCCTGGTAATGGCCACTGATACCAGTTATTGAAACCCGAATGAGGGACTTGTGGACTTGTTGCTGTAGGTCTCTTTGTTGACATGACAAAGGCTTCTGAAATTACCAACCATATCCTTCTCTTCAACAAACTCAAAAGACTCAATTTTGAAGATAACATTATCTGTTGGTTTCACAACAATCAAAAAGACAGAGTCTTCCATATCAATTGCAATGTCTCATTTTGTCTGGTGGTAAACTTAAAACAGATATAACAATAGGGTCTGTGCTGGGTCTTCTTTTCTTTTGTCTCTTTGTTAATGATTGTCCCCTAGAATTGCCAAATTTTAAATTAATAATGTATGCAGATGACATGCTGCTCCTACAATCCAGTAATTGACACTCTGACCTGCAAACCAAATTACAAGACAATTTCACTCAGTTACACACCTGGTTCACTACTAACAAACCACTAATTAACCCCAAGAAAACCAATGTCATGGTCTTTGTCTCAGCCAAGAAATTATCCACTATTCCTCCCGTTTCTCTTAACAGATCTTAATGGGAACAGAATAGCTAATGTCACTGAATAGAGGTACCTATGCCTAATACTGGACCCTACCCTTTCCTTTACCACACACAAAAAGTCTTTGTGCAGTTAAAACTATGTTACAAGATCAGTCACCTCATTTCACCTGTTGCTCGCAGAACCACTGATATTAAATATTTTAATACTCAAGCTTGAATATGGTCTTCTTTTTCTTGTTATGTATTCAGCCCACAACACTCATAAAATACAAACTTATGAAAATAAAACCAGTAGATTTGTTCTATTAGAAGAATCCTATATACACCATAACAATTTGCTAAAAAAATTCCAAATGACTTTCAGTCCTTCACATGGCCAGTTTTCTTCTACATACTCTTTTTACCAGGTACAAGAACACGGTCACTGCTCCCCTTTAAGAGTGAACTAAGATTACAAAATAACCTTTACATGCTCAGAAGTACACAGGATGACAGCTTTACCCTAGTACGCCCTCCATTTAAAACTGCTACAGATGAGAGATCCTTCTCTTAGCTGGGACCTGTTATCTAGAATCACTTGCTTAAAGACATCGAAAATCATTAAAAGCTTCAAAGATGCACTTAAACAGCATCTCTTTAATGAATCTACCTGCAACTGCTACCATGACAATGGTTAGGTAACTTACCGTTCCATATCATTAATGCTAAAATACATTTAATTAAATAATTATCATCCTCTTAATGTGGCATATTATATGCAAATATTTCACATGTATGTAGGAGTTTATGTATTACATGTATGTTTGCACTGTGTTTTTTGCACATCTTAGCTTGTATTTTGTACATATCTTGTTTTTTAATGTACTCTAACTGGATTTTTTAATGTTACTCTATCTACAGTCAGTCATACTACGTTCTGAATTATGCAATGTACTCATTTAATATATAATGTTGTTGTCAGAATGACCGTGATGTACTCTATACTCTTTGAGCTCATGTCATGCCTGAAAAAGATCAAAAGACCAGTCCACTTAGTGAACAAATGGTAAGTAAATAAATAAATAAAAGCCTATACCGTGAACAAAACAATAAAATGCTTATGTAAATGTGTGCATTAAATCATGCAACACAGATCATTATTTTTGGAAGTAAATAATGCCTGTGGCCATTCACTAACATATTCAGCAGTTACTTCTTCCAGGCTCAAACACATGGCAGAGGTCAGACTTCAACAAGAGGTGCATCAAACATTAATGCCACAAAAAGAAGCATATCTGATCTGTCACAAATAACACATTTGAATGGGTTAACATCAATATCCTATCGGAATGGTTATGGCTCCCTGAATATGGAGTCTGAGTATTAAAAAAGCTGGCCCTTACTGTGCCATATCTCCTGGCTTTGGCTAAGCCACTCCTGTCTATCACAAAACTTTTGACAGGCATACCTTACTAGATTCAAACACCTGCCCATCATACTCCACACTTTTCAGAGTTGTGTATTAACTTTGTGGCCACAGGAGATAGCAATGATAACTGTCACAAAGAACATTCAACATGTGAATTAAGAAAGGCTTTTGATGTTCATTTATCCAATACAACATAGTCTGAGGGATGAAAAAGACGTATCTATGTTACTGATCACACAAATGTGATTTAGCCATATCACTGCTAGTTGCATAAGCCACTTTTGTTCATCCATATTGTTTTGCAGATACACATTCCATGATTTGAACCAATGACTACTTGTGTAAACCTGCTGTAAAATGTGTGACGAAAGGAGGTAATGCAAGCAAAGCTAGCTGGAATTTTGTAAATAACTATATGTTATTTGTGAATATCAGACTGATTCATACAAGATGCTGGTGTAATGTACTAGAACTGTATGTGATGTGTACATCAAACTTATTTGTACAGACAATTGTGTTGAAAAGGTATTTACAAAGTGATTCTGTGTGAAATGGAGAGACAGTGTACACTACCGGATAGAGAACAGAAATGTACATGCACTACTGTAACTCTGACCGTATATGTTTTAACAGAGGAAACTAGAAGGTCAATCCCAGTCCAGCAAACTTTAGAAAAATATCTGAAATTAAATCACTTTATAGGCTAGGCCATAAATATGCTATCTCACAGGTTTCAATGCAGCCAGCCTCACAAAGTCTGTACTAGGAAGCTTTCTCTATTGTCTTTAGGGTGAACTAATTACACTCTGGAAGTGTGGAGGTATGCAATTGTTTTACGACTTACAGCACCTGCCGAAGGTGTGAGCAAAAGCCCTTGTGTATGTATTTTCAAGGGTATGTGCTAAATACAGCCAGCTGCTAGTTTGCAGAACTAGAAGTCAGATGACCAGAAATTATGTCATTCTGCAAGCTATCTGAGCAGTAATATTTCAGATATTATTTTGAGACATACCTCTCTGGACTACATGAAAAGAGACATGGAGGAGCTCTCCAATCTTGTAGCCCAGGCAGGTATGACCCTAGCCCTGAATAGCATCCTGCCATCACCCAGAATGATGCCACAGTACAAGAACAAAATGATTGACTTCAACAACTGGCTAAGCTTCTGTTGTCATTCTAAGGGGATCCAGTATCTGTCTGCCTGGGATGACATGATCGACAGACCATGATGCTTTGCCAGAGATGCCTGCACCTGTCGCACTTGGGATTCCGGATACTGGCTACGGCTCTTGCCACCCCCATAGTGCCTTTTTTAGGAAAGGTTCAAATGACAAATTCACCACAGTAACAGGTACAAGCAAGCAAAATCTGAGGGTAATGCTACTCAATGCTAGAAGTCTAAACCTCAAAATGCAATCACTCAAGGCACTCCTTAAAATGGAGAACATCGACATCTGTGCAGTGACAGAGATCTGGTTCAAGCCTCCAGACAGCACCCCTGCATTACCAAGCTATAATTCATAACACACCTTTTGGCCACCTAACCTGGACCGAAAGACTAAAGATGGCGGCGTGTCCATATACATTAAGGATATCCACACCTCCAGGCTAGCTGCTCAGCAAAATGCATCTGTGATTATCCAAGTGCAAATAACTCTGGGCAAGACCGCAATCCAAATTGTAGCTTGCTACAGATCCCCCACCATGCCCCAGGATTCCCACTCCTCAATTCTTGATACACTGGAAAATATTAGGGTACAACCCAACATCCTAATAATGGGCAATTTCAACTACCCCACCAATAATTGGGAAAACTACTCGTACCAACTCTTTTGCTCAGCGTTTTCTGGAATTCAGAAATTCCAATGCCTTGGATCAACTTATCCACACCCTCACCAGGATCAGCAATATCCTACACCTGGTCATTACCAACGTGGTCAACTGGTATTCCACACCAGAGATCAATTCCTCATTGGTTAGATCTGACCACAAGCTAATCACCCTAGACATTCACATCCCTCCCCCCCACCCCCCACCCCCCATTAGGGAAACCACCGTAAAAAATTTCTCCAAAGCCAACTTCACACTTTTTAAGACAGAAGTGGCAAACTTCATGATATCCATGCAGACGGACAATAGAGGTACAACTGCTGAGTCCTACACAAATGCACTTTATAAGCACTTACACAAGTGCATGGATCGTGCTATTCCTAACAGAACCAAGATGCTATCCTTCAAAAAAAGGAAGCCAATCTGGTAGTCCCCTGCCATAAACAAACTCTACAACAGAAGAAAGAAACTGTTGCAAAAAACAGTAAAATCCTATGATTGGAGGAACTCCCTGGTCAGCCTCAGTAAGAAGCTGAGATCCCTCATAAAATCCTCCAAAGCTAGTTACGAAAACAAAACTGCCACTGATTCTAAAGACAACCACAAAGCATTCTATAGCTATGTCAAGAATCTCAATGGCAACACTCAGATCTGCTCTGAGTTACAGCACAATGGCACTAAATACACAGAGCCAACTGATATTGCCAACATCCTGGCAGATAAGTTCAGTGTTAACTTTAGCCCCCTCTCACCCCCTAAAGGGCCCATGTCTATGCCAGAAGAATGCAAAGTTCCTGTAATCACGGCTGCATACGTAAAAACCACACTCTCCAAGGCCAAGAACACAGCATCCATGGGACATGACAACATCCCAGGCTGTGTTCTACACAAACTGCAGAACGAACTGGCAGCCCACCTAAGTACCATGTTCAATCATAGCCTCACCTCAGGCTTTGTGCCCACTGAATGACACACAGCGACGGTTATCCAACTCCACAAAGAGGGAGCCACCAATGACCCCGGGAACTACCGCCCCATTAGCCTGACAAGCCTGGTTTGCAAGGTCATGGAACGTATCATCATGGAACTTATAAACAAATACACTGGTAATCTCCAAACTCTGGACCATACCCAGTTCGGGTTTGTAAACGGGAGCTCATGTCTCCTAAACCTGATAGACTTCTTTGAAGCAGTCACCAAAGCCATAGACAAGGATAAGGTGGTTCACACAGCCTATCTAGATCTCACCATGGCTTTTGACACTATCCCCACTCTAGAATTATAGATAAACTCACTAAACTAGGTATAAATCCCTATATCACAAGATGGGTTGCCAACTGGCTCACTGACAGCACCCACACTGTGAAAGTAGCAGACTCCAAATCCGACTTCAGACCAGTGACAAGTGTAGTACCACAGGGTTTAGTCCTGGGTCCTCTCCTGTTTGGTATCTACTTCTCTGATGCATAGGCTAACACGGAAGGTCTTTGGTTAACGAAGTCTGCAGATGACTGCAAACTAGGAGCTATAATCAAAACTCCTAACGATGTGGAAATCCTACAAAAGGGCCTCACTGAGAGAGATGCCTAGTGTCAAACCCATGGCCTCAGGCTCAATGCCAAAAAGTGCATTGTCATCCCCTGTGGTAAAAACTCTATACCCATGAACTACCACATAGGCGGTAGTCTAAACACCGAAAGTGTGATAAGAGACCTTGGGACACAGGTGGACAGTAGTCTCTCCTTTGATAATCACATTGCCACAGTAGTCAGGAAATCCTTCTATGTGGCACACCTCATCACAAAAGGTTTCTCATCCAGGAAAAAAGAGGTGATTGTTCCCCACCTACTTGGCACTCATTAGACATATTATAGAGTACAACACCCCTTTTGGTATGTACCTCACAAGACATCTACAACAACTGGGAAGGCCGCAGAAATACCTCACAAAGAGGATTACCGCCCTCAAAAGATGCCCTACGCAGACCGTCTAAAAAAACTCCAGCTTTACTCCTGCATACCACCTACTCAGAGGCGATCTCCGCCTAACATACAAAGCTATGTCAAACCCAGAGCTGTTGGGCATGCTCCACTTAAAGAAATCCCAATCCCTCAGAGCTACACACTCTAGGTACCTAAACCTTGTTACCACAATAAACAGAACATGCTGGAGGGATAGATTCCTGTCCCAGAGACTTCCCTTACTTTGAAACAAACTACCTATCTATAAAAATGCTCCTCATTAGCACTCTTCAAGAAAAATCTTGATGATTGGATGGAAAATAGGAAATTCACCCCAGGGATCAGTTATGCGGTTCTGCTCGACAGGGGCACAGGAAAATAATTTTCTTAGGTGGTGAAAGCCAGGGTACCTTTTTGGCTAGTCTTATATATGCCATAAGGCCAATAGCCTAGTACCTACCTATGAAGAAGTCTCTCAGAAAGACAGAGCGTTCTGTATTCTCTCTTGGGCCTGACAACAGCAAGAAGGACCACTCACCATAGCATCTCCCTTGCTCTGTTATGTAAGTTATTAGGGTATAGTAACTCTCTTAAATACAGTCAGGAATATAGTGAAGCTTAGTTTAGACATTGTTTTTATTTGTCTGAGCCTGTCCTGCAACACTATTTTAAACAGTTCCAGTGTTTTTTAACTCTGATGTCACTATGAAACTACGAATATATACTTAGTATTTACTTGTTCTTTTATTTATTATTAAATATGTTTAAACCTTTCATTGTGGCTGATCTTTGTAGTGATATTTAACTTCTGAGAGTACTTGCATATTTACTTGGTGACACTGTGTGGGCCACTCCTGAAAGTCTTGCTCTTGGTCAAACTACCATTTGTATTAATATTAATTTCACTCAGTATATTGGGTACCCTTGGAACAGCCTTAAAGGTAGCTAGCAGGAGTGTCTGGTGGCAAACATAACTACATCATAGTCTGGGCAGAAGGGGGCATGGCTAGTAAACCTGTGCCAGCCTTTCTCAGGTGTGTGTGTAAACCAAATCTGAAAGAGTGCGTATTTCAGATACTTGAGCTGGGACATGAAGCACTGGTTGGCCACAGAGTGTGCTGGAGGCCTTGGCTTGGACACTCAGCTGAGATCTCAACTCTATAACTGTGCCAGTCGGGAGTCTTACTGGGGATTTGGACAAAGAGGGAGAAACCAGCCTCAGACTGACTTTGGTCTCTGTGTGCTCTGAATGGAAACTGCACTTAATGCAGAGAGCTGCATCTGGAAATACTGTGTGTGTACCTGTTATCCTCTGAATGAACGTGCCCCACTAGTGCCAGTGGTGTGGACTGAGGCTCCTTGACTACTGGTCCAGTAGTGGGTCATCACATATTTATTGTTTGGCAGTGCTGGGATATTTACGTCACAGAATAAGAAGTTATGTACCTACCATAACGTTCCATGTTAGTTGTCTTCTCTCGCCTTCTTTCTTGCTGGATGGGTTCGGAGCCGATCCTCGGCTCCGACTCAGCACTTGCTAAGCTCGAGAGCTAATTTTACCAGCTCGAGGCAACCCTATATCCTATGATGCAAGGCGGAGACTACCCAGATCTCGTTTGGTAGCTAAGGAAATTAGGAATATATTCTTCCAACTGTAGAGAAGGAAGAAAAAGTAACAATACTAAATGACAATCATAAACATCATAATCCTGTAGAAAGGATCAACCTAATCTAGTGACACTAGAAGCTGATTAGCTAGAAAAGGGATAAAATCTCTTAATAGAAGAGGCATAATCTTCTCGGTCTGACCAGGCTAGGGGGATGGAGGGCGGGACGCAAGAAAGAAGGCGAGAGAAGACAACTAACATGGAACGTTATGGTAGGTACATAACTTCTTAATGTTAAGTTGTCAATCTCGCCTTCATTCTTGCTGGATGGGACCGCGTCCCTAGCACCTCTATCCTGAGTGGCTCAATGGAACAGACTCTTGAGAACGGTGGAACCAAAATTCGCTCTGTCTCTGGAGGCCAAGTCTAATTTGTAATGTGAAACAAAGGTATGAGGAGAGGCCCATGTGGCTGCTGCACAAATAGTGTCTATTGGAAGTCTAGCTTGAAAAGCTGTCGATGTAGCTAGAGCTCTGGTAGAATGGGCTTTTGGCTTAGAAATCAACTCTTTGCCTCTGAGCTGATAAATGTAAGTAATCACAGAAGACAGCCATCTAGATAAAGTCACCTTGGAAACTGGAAGGCCTTTCCTGTTCTCTGCATAGGATAGAAACAGTTGATCAGATTTCCTAAAAAGTTTAGTTTTGTCCAGATAATATCTGAGCTGGCGGTGAACATCAAGACAATGTAATTTTTGTTCCGCTCTATCAGAATAATTCGGGAAAAACACTGGAAGATCAATGGATTGATTTAAGTTCGTCTGCAATGCCACTTTTGGTAAGAAAGACGGATTAGTCCTTAGAGATACCCTGTCTTTGTGGAAGATTAAGTAGGGAGGACGAATGCAGAGAGCATGAAGCTCAGATACTCTCCTGGCAGAAGTAATGGCGATTAGAAAGAGTGTCTTCCAAGAAAGAAATTTCAAAGAACAGGCAGCCACAGGTTCGAAAGGGGGAAGAATTAAGGATGTTAAAATTAAATTTAGATCCCACTGTGGTGGTGGGTCCCTAATCGGAGGTTTAAGTAAAAAGATACCTCGAAGGAATGCCTTGCAAAGTTTATGTGACATAATGTTGTGGTCCAAAAGGCCTATATGAAAATTCAAAATGGCTGCCAGCTGAACTTTTACTGCAGAGGAAGAGGATCCTGAATGAAAAATCTCAGCTAGGAAGTCCAAGACCGAATGAAGCGGAGCAGTATAGGGGTCTATGTTCCTAGCTTTTGCCCAGAAGGAGAAACATCGCCATTTACTAGTGTAAATCCTTCTGGTAGAAGATTTTAGGGAAGCTACTATGATATCCCGGACGGGATTAGAAATCATAGGAAGCCTGGCTAAGGATGGAAGTGGAGCAACCAAGCAGTGAGGTTGAGAGAAGGTATGGATTGCTGCAGTTGCCCCGACTGGTAGGTCAGAAGATCTGGAACCGGGTCCAGATGCCATGGCTGTACCAAGAGATAACGATGTAGGAACGGAAACCATATCTGTCGAGGCCAATAAGGGGCAATGAGAATCAACTTGGCTCTCAAGGTGGTTGCTTTCTGAATTAGTTGAGGTATCAGCGGAAAGGGGGGATAGGCATAAAGAAGTCCCCGGGGCCAATCTTGGGTTAGAGCGTCTCTGGGGGGATGGCCTAGAAGGGGGAAGAGAGAGAAGAAGTCTGGGCATTTGCTGTTTTGAGGTGTAGTGAAAAGGTCGCAGCAAGGAAGGCCCCACTTCTGAAAAATCTCTTCCGTCACTGATTGTTTGAGAGACCACTCGTGAGGCATGAGAATAGCTCTGCTCAATCTGTCTGCTATGATGTTGGATTTCCCGGGGATATGCGTTGCTATCAGAAACCGCTGAGAAGAGATTGCCCACTGCCAAAGTCTGAGAGCCTCTTGACACAGTGGATAGGACTTGGTTCCGCCCTGTTTATTGATATACCACACTACGGACATATTGTCCGTTAGGACTGCAATAGTTCCCAGGGGAAGAGAGTCGTTGAGGGCTTGCAACGTTAAAAGCACTGCTCTCATCTCTAGGACATTTATGTGCAGATGGTATTCGAAAGGTTGCCAAGTGCCATGGACCATCCTGCCCTGATAATGCCCCCCCCCACCCGATCAGGGAGGTGTCCGATGTAACCATGGCGACCGGGGCAGGAAGAACAAAGGGTCTGCCCTGATGGACTTGAGGGGACGATATCCACCAGGTCAGATGCCTTTTGCAAGTTGGAGTTATTGTGATCTTGTGACGCATGGGAAGCTGTTGAAAGGACCATTGGGCGAATAGCATCCATTGTAGAAGACGCATGTAAGAGCGGGCAATGGGAAGAAGTGTTATGGCAGCCGCCATAAGACCCAATACTTTCAGAGCAAATCTGGCCTGAATTTTGTTGCTGAGAAGAATCACCTGGACGTGACTTTGAATGTCCAAGATCCTTTGGTCTGTTAACTTTGCTGAAAGTTGTACGGTGTCCAATTTTGCGCCTATAAAAGTAATAGATTGACAAGGCGACAAGGCAGATTTTTCGAAATTTATAGAAATCCCTAGCCCTCTGCAAATGTGAATGGTGTAATCTCTGGCTTGGAGAAGTTGATGCCTGGTGGTGGCAGTGAGGAGCCAGTCATCTAGATATGGAAACACCTGGAATCCTTGACGTCTCAGGTGAGCCGTAACCGCTGCCATACATTTGGTGAACACTCTGGGGGCTGTAGTGAGTCCAAAGGGCAGGGCCCTGAATTGGAAGTGACTGGTCCCCAGCCGAAAGCAGAGAAATCTTCTGGAGCGCCTGTGAATTTTTATGTGATAGTACACATCCTGAAGATCTATCGAGCACATCCAATTGTCCTTGCCCAGAAAGGGTAGAATGGACTGAAGCGTGACCATCTGAAATCTTGATTTCTTTACAAACTTGTTTAGTTTGCTGAGATGTAATATTGGTCTCCAGTCCCCTGTCTTTTTTGGAACTAAAAAGAACTTTGAGTAGATTCCGGATCATATTTGGTCCGCTGGGACTGGCTGGATGGCTATTTTTGCTAGCAGTTTTGATATTTCTAGTACTGCTAGTTCCCTTAGACCAGGTGGAACGTCTGGAAGGGGTTCCCTTTTGCTGAATTGGGGTTTGAATAAAGGGAATTTTGTAACCCTCGGATATAATCGACTGTACCCATTTGTCTTGAGAAAGGGAAAGCCAGGCTATTGGGTACAGCGATAATCTTCCCCCGACTGTCTCCGAAGGTGGACAATCGGGCAACATCTCAGGGATGCTGGAAGGGTTTGTCAGAAAGAGGCTCTCTGCTACCCTGATTCTGCGGACCCCCTCTGCCCCTAGGGTGGCATCTATTATTGCTACCCCTTCTGCCTCTGGGGGTAAACTGACTTCGTGCGTCAGGCGTGACTCCTTGAGATTTGCGGAACCACATTTTCCCTCCCTTCTGTCCTTTGGGGTAAGGTCTTGAAGGGGTGGAGAAACGAACTCCTACGGCAGAAAGAGTCTTGCCATCTTGTTCGCATCTAGTCAAAGTGTCTTTCACTTGAGGTCCGAACAAGGTCGAACCATCAAAAGGGGAGTTTGTGAAGGATGCCTTGAAGGGGTCTGCAAAATTACAAAGCTGCATCCAGGACTGACGTCTTAAAGCCACTCCTGTGCCTGCGGCCCTACTCGCTCCATCGGCTGCATAAGAAATGAGCCGCATAGAGGAGTTAACAATGGAGTTAAGGATTCCTAGCTGTGAGCTAATCTTATCCTGAGACCCAGCAGCTGACGGATCCTGTAAAACTTCTCCCAACTCTTTAAGAACATCTCTTTGAAGGCGGGTGAAGTGGCACAAGTAGTTCAGGGATCTCATGGCAAAAGTCGCTGAAGAAAAAATCCGCTTGCCTTACCTGTCCATAGTCCTAGAATCCTTGTTAGGAGGATGGACAGGTACTGAAGGATCAGCTAGTTCCTTCTTGGTGGCAGCAGCCACCACCATGGCATCAACTGGGACACCCTTTGTCAAATATTGTCTATCTGGTGGGGCCGTAATGAATTTAGAAGGCCTCCTAGGAATAGGTTCCACCGAATCCGGAGCCATCCACGCCTTCCGAGCCACTACATCCATAAGAGGGTCGAAAGGCGGAGATACCCAGGAGGTGGAGGGTCGAGATCCGAATGCCTCCAGGTATACTGACTCGTCCTCGGAAGGATTAAGGGAGGGCCAGTTCCCCCTCTGCTTAAGGAGTTCAAGGATGTCTGAGAAAGAGACATCCTCAGAGGAGGACCTTGGGGATCCCTCCGACTCATCCAAGTCAGTATCAGATGTAATAGACTCGGGGGAGTCTAGATGTTTCCTCTTACATGTCCTCTTACGCGGAGGTTCACCTGACGGATCAGGAGAAGCCTCGGAAGAGGAAGATATTCCCAATGGGGAAACCTGAGGCGTTGGATCTCTGGGTCCGTGAGCAAGAGAGTGGGAAGAGACGTCAGCAGGCACTGTAGTGGGAGGAGCTGATGGAACTGTCCGTTGACTAAGCCCAGGGGCTAGTATACTCCTCATCACCTCGAAGGCACCCCCATCAGAGAGACCAGAAGGTTCCCGCTCCGAAGAGATAGGAACTCCAGGCCTCACCGAGAGGGAAGGCTCCGAGGCAGATGTCAAGGCTGAGCTCACCAACGCCGAAGCCCCGAGAGGGAGAACGGGGTCTTACAAGGGTCCGATGCCACTCGCCCCCTCGGAGCCGACGAGAGAGACCAGACGCCCGGATCCCTCCAATGAAGGCCTCAAGGAGGAAAACGGAGCCGAGGACGACGGAGTCGAAAGGGGTGGTATCGGCTCCGAAGCTACAATGGTCACAGTTCCAAGGAGCTCCGGCTCCTAGCTCTGTAAGAGAGTGGAAGGAGGAATGTTTGGTGGATGTGAAATAGCTACCGTCTGTTGAGATGGGCTATGGAGCGTTTGGGCCAATGCCTGAGACTTTAATAGTCTACTCACCACTCTTTCGAGGTCGTGATCAGACAGCCTGGACGACCGAGAAGAACGGCTCCGATGGCTCCGCTCCGAGAGCAAGGGTGATCTCGGAGCTGAACATATCGATTCTAATGAGGGGGATCGAGATCCCTTTTTAGAGATCGATGGAGCCGAAGGAGCCGAGGATACGCCGGCTCCAGCCGGAGCCGACACTGAATGTCCAGATTTGGCAGTATCGGCGCCGGATGGAGCCGATACTGTGACTGCTAGGATGGAAGGATCGGTTCCGGCCAGAGCCGATCTCGACACTGGAGAAGTTAAACCAGTAGCCGACGGCTTGGGACTTGCAGCCGAAGGCTTGATAGGTTTAGAGGGCTTCCCCGGCGCCGACTTAGTCGGGGAGCTCTCAGGCTTTAATAAGCTCCTCAATATCTTGGGCTGAAGGCATGACAGATAGCACAAGAGTCCTGCAGGTGCAGAGGTCCCAGGCAGTAAACACAACAAGTGTGACTGTCTGTCAGAGACATCTTCTGACAGCACGAGTCACACTTCTTGAAGCCTGAGACCTTTGTGTCCTTCGACATAGCTGTGTCGAGGAAACACAAGTTGTCAATAAAAAAACACCAACACACACACACACACACAAAAAACACCCAATCCAAAAATCTAAACTAAACAGGGATACAACACAGTCAGACACAAAAAATCCCTGACAGGAAAAATTTAGGAAGGGGAAGGCCTAAGGCCTAACCTAGGGAAAGGGGATAAATAACCCGAAAAAAAAAAAGAAAAAGGGAACACTAACGGGAATAGGGTTAAAATAAGCGTTAAGGTTAACAAAAAACAACTATAGTTATGAAAATTAAAGGGGTGAGACTAAAGTCTTATTATTCAGAAACTTACCTGGAGCTGGTAAAAAAAGGCACCTCGTTAGCGAAGCGGCAAACGAGATCTGGGTAGTCTCCGCCTTGCATCATAGGATATAGGGTTGCCTCGAGCTGGTAAAATTAGCTCTCGAGCTTAGCAAGTGCCGAGTCAGAGCCGAGGATCGGCTCCGAACCCATCCAGCAAGAATGAAGGCGAGATTGACAACTTAACATCTCATAATTAACTAAATGCATGGCATGACAGCTCTCATTACAAGCATCAAAGAACACCTACTTGACTGGCATGAAATGCTCAGTGTGATGAAAGGTCTTTATTACAGACAGAAAAAAATTTTCAGCAGTGTTGTATGTGACAGCACTACACTCACATTATGCAAGTCTATAATCTGCAGAAATGTGTATTAACTGCATGCTACAAGAGAATTATTGCCGCAGCTTTGAGAAAGAATATATTTGAAGGCATTATGACATCATTATTGTGGTACAAGTTAGTTATTTGGTTTAAAAGTCACATATACTCATACTACTCGGTCACTGCAGGTTATAAAGACATAACTATCTAACTGCATAAGCTAGAGCATGTTGTCTTGACTACACATGCTATGAAAGAAGGTTTACTACAAATGTGTGACTGGTTCTGTTTGAAGGCATTATATCATGATAGTACTGCAAAGCATATGTGTGCCTTTAAAATGTTTGAAAAAGTGGTGTGATCTGTCTATCACAAAATCTTGCATCATGGCAGGTATACCCAAGCACACATGTTGCATAATGCAGTCATCCATGTAACTACAGAGGCACCCACATGTACAATGCATAGATAATGCTGGATTCAAACTGAAGGCTTACTAAGCCCATAAGCTACAGAACACTGTATTACTTCCTGACACCAGAGGAGAAGGGTTACTACAGAATTGACATAAATTACATTTCAACAAATAGGTCCATCAGTGTTTAACAAAGCATTTGTCTGTGTAAAATGGGCAGAAAGTAATGAAACAGCCCTCTCTGCCTAAACATCTACATATGAGATATGTTAGTGACATCATTTTAACCTGCAAGGACATTATTTCTCTCTCTCTCTCACACACACACACACACACACACACACACACACACACACACACACACACACACGGACACGCACACGCACACACACACACACACACACACACACACACACACACACACACACACACACTCACACTGACAGACACTGACACAACTGAGTCAATGGATTAGTGTCTAGGTTCAAACTGACTACCTAAGATCACCAAGCTAGACGACATTACATTAGTCACAAGCACACCACACAAGATATTTGTTTACAAGTATAACAATACATATTTGAAAGGATGGCATTACCATTGGTTTGCTAGGGTGATGTGTGTACTGAAAGGGACTGAAAGTGGTGGGAAAGCCCACTGCCACTGTAAAGCTACACATGACATCTGTGGTTGAAGCCATTACTGCTTAACATGAGAGAGACACACACTCATGCTAATTACACTATCTATAATACACAGTATCAATCAAAAGTACCACAGGAGTCTGATTACATCACAGAGGTAGTGCACATTTGGAACAATCACCTCATTACCTCATCACTGTATTGCAGAGAACATGTTTTACCTATGACTGGAAGAAATTGATGAGGAGTCCTCTCCCAGTGTAAATGTTTATCCTGAGTGGAAGTGTACACATTGGATATGTTGCTGAAACCATATCTACCTAAAAGCAGAGACACACACAAAGTCATACTAGTTCTACACTGTTGGATTCAAACCACCACCCTACCTAGTTACACAATCTAGAGTACACAGTATCGACTGTAGGTGCCACAGGAAAGTCTGACTACAACAGTGAGATGGTGCCAATTTAAAAGGATGGCCTCATCGTTGTCCAGAAATGTTTTACCTAATACTGAAAGAAATTGATGAGACAGCCCTCTCCCAGTGTAAATGTTTATTCTGAGTAGAAGTGTATACATTAGATCTGTTGTTGAACCATACTTACCTAACAGCAGAAACACACACTCATAGTACTTCTAAACTGTTGGATTTGAACAACCTACCTATCAATCGAGTTAGACAATCTGCAGTACTCAGTATCAGCTGCAAGTACCACGGCCGAAGTATGATTCGCACAGTGGCATAGTGCACAGTTGAAAGGATAACCTCATTAGTGTGTTTCAGAGAAGATGTTTTGCTTAAAATTTGAAGAAACTGATGGGGGAGCCCTCTCCTAGTGTAAATGTGTCTTGTATACATGTAAGTGGAAATGTATACAACAGATCTTTTTCTCTGAGGCCAAAACAACCTAATTGCACAATCTAGAGTATACAGTATCAACAAAAAGCACCACAAGAGAAGTCTTTTTAACTGATTATAACACTGAAATAGTGACCTCATCAGTGTGTAGCAGAACAAATGTTAGTGTCAGGTGTAATAAACTGATGATGGAGCCCCCTCTCAGTGTAAATACTTATTTTCAGTGGATGTTTACACAGCAGATCTGTTGCTGAATTCATACCTACCTGATACTACAGACCGACACACACTAGTTCATCACTATTGGATTTGATCCTCCTACCTATTAATGTACACAATCTATAGAGCACAGTATTAACCACAAGTGACACAACAAAAGTCTGACTTTAACTTTAAGGCAGGGCACATTTGCAAGGATGACATCATCAGTGTGTTGCAGAGAAGATGTTTTGCCTAAAACTTGAAGAAACTGATGGGGACTTTTCTCCCATTTTGAATATTTCTTCCTGAGAGGAAGTGTACGTATCAGATGCCTGGGTGAAGACAGTCCTGCCTAGCACTACAGACACATACATAAACACATGAACACATGATAGTCAGTCACTACTCTATTCAAACACCTGCCTAAGCACACAATCTTGAGTTAATTGTGTCAACTGCAAGTGGTACAGGAAAAGTGTAACTTTAAATATAGGATAATGCATCCCAGGTTTGGGTTTAAGTAAATACACATTGACAAGCAGTAATAACAGCAACATATTGACCATAAGTAATGGCATACTGCCAAGATCACTTATCTATTCTGTTACTCATGTACATTATGGTAGTGTGAGTGACGTAGCTGTTTTAAAGTATGGTGTATTGTTATCAATCACAATTATGAAATAAATTCATAACAAAGCATTCTTGGGTGTTCAGCTCAGGAAAATTCTATGTAAGTACTAATAATGTCTTGTGTCATTTAAATAGTTCTTTATGCTTGGGCAATATGCAGAGTAAATTACAAACAGGTCAAATATATGAAAGCACACTACCTATTATCATCCAGCAAGTATGTGTGCAAAGCTCCCACACCACTGAACATTCTTTGCAAGTCTAATGTTCTAGAGTGCAAACATATACTTAACATAATGAAATGTTTAGAAAGCATCACAGCTAACTCATCATATACTGAGTACAACAGTCCATTACAACATACACGGGTAATAGAAACCACTCACATTACTTTCTTTTTGCCAAAAATCAGTTCCTGAAGTGCACCATTGACAAGCTCATTTGTGCGAGTGATGGAAAATGGGATTATATTTTGAGGTTTTGAAATTAGAATGGAAATTTGTAGTAGGCTATGCTGCTCCATGCCAACCTTTGTGCAAATAAGGACTATACACATAGAAGCAGTTCTGATTCAGTTCCAGTTCAGAATACATTTGTGTTATGCTAAAGTTTTGTGTGTCATGATTTAGACATTTGTCATGACAATTACAGTAAAGTACTTAATACATGGATAACACATGTATATACTTATCTCTCACATCTGGTACTGCATTCTGTATTCACTACCTGATAACATACATGTAGGTGTCATGATTAAAAAATCTTCAGAAAATACACTGAAATACAAATTAATTCATCCTATCACAATGTGTGCATAGTGGCAAGTGGACTATTCTTGTTAACTCATACAGCCTTGATTGTACCAAATGTCTTGCATTTATTCCTGGGAATATATGAGCATTTGTGTGCTGATTATGACACACATATGTTAATGCTTGTGGAATCCCAGATGTATGCATGAATCCATATACTGACAATTAATGACAAATTATAATTTTCAATAACTGTAGAGCTTATGCTTGATTTAGACACCTGACAATTCATATAGCATCTATAGACATGAGCAATAACTAATCACACTATTAAGAAAGGCAAATGTCAAGTGCTAAAACACAGACATTTTAAGGAACTGTCGAAGGATTATGAAGTAATGAAGTTTGTGTGTAGCATAATTCATGACAGTATATACAAATGAAATATACCATATGGTGTACATTGTACTCTGCAGCCTGTTCAACATATGGATTGCAACTGACTCTTCATATAGCAGCTATCTAATAAGGATAAGCATAGTAGCATGAGAGGCAGCACATTAATGCAGCTGAAGGCAAAAATTCAATAGTTTTTCAGTAAGACATAAACTCCCATTTACTGTGAGGGACAGTTGCTGTTTAGTTTCAGACATCGCAAAAATACTGGGGACAAAGAATGAGAAAACAAAAGAAAGATTGAGAGATTGGGAGATTTGGACAGACAGACAGAAAAAAAATTGCTTATAAGCAATTTCTAGTCATCTTACATAGGATAATGGAAGGTTAATAACATATTTACTCCATAACAGAACAGTACATTCCCAAGATTTGGAAAGTTTCCTACATCGCTCATTACATAAATACAGTACCTCTACAGACTCCTCCAATTACAGGCCTATTACCATCTTATCTGCACTATCTAAAATCCCAGAGAAATGTATAGATTCCCAACTCAAGCCTTAATTTACAATAACCTTCTAGCTAATTCCCAACATGGCTTTAGACCCAACTACAGTACCACTACAGCTCTTTTAAGCTTCACAAACTCTATCAATCATTTCAGAAACAATGGCCATCTAGTCTCCTCCATTTTCCTTGACATGTCCAAAGCATTCAATATCATCTCTCCTCAGAAACTCATCAATAAACTTTCATTCCTTAAAGTAAGCCACTCTGCCCTTACATGGTTCCACAATTACTTATCTGACCATCAGCAACCTGTAAAATGGCAACAAGAACTCTCCTCTCTACTTCCTGTCCCATTAGACATCACACAAGGATCCATTCTAGCTCCTCTCCTATTTTCCATCTTCACCAACAAGCTTCACACTGCCACCCATCAGGCCAATACCAAACAATATGATGATGACTTCACACTCATATGTGCTGACCCCTCTCTTTCCAAACTTCAAGAAATAACTCAAAAATTCTTCACAGAGGTACAATATTGGCTCTCTGGTGTTCAGTTAATCCTCAATCCCAGTAAAACTAAACTCATGATTTTGTCACACAACAAGCCATCTGACCACCAATTCCTCTTCCTGATACATTCTTCTAATAACAAAAATAGAACCCATTTCTCACACCAAGCTTCTTGGTGTTACAATCAATAACAAGATGAGATTTGACAAACACATTCCCTAACTACAAAACATTCAGATTAAATTAGGCTCTCACTACAGAGTCAAACTCTTCTTCACTGACTCCACAAGACAATCTATTGACAGGACACAACTAATCTCTACTCTTCTTTTTGCCTCACCCATTTTCAGCAACCTGTACAAAACAGACCTGACAAAACTAGATGCCTGCTACAACAAAATTTCCAGATTCACCACCAACTCTCCTCATAGATCCTATCACTGTACTGCCCTATGCCAACTAAACTGGCTGGAGCTTCCCAATTACCTCACATACACCCAAACTTACTATGGTTCACGGTATACTTTACCTCCCAGACAGGTGTACTGTACTCCGCAACCTACTTCAACCCCAATCCAATAAAAGACTACTTGAATCTTCTGAAAATTCCTCTTACAAGTCTCAGAAGCTAACAACTTTTCTGGCAATTCTCTTTACTTCCACTGCATTGCTGGAACATGGAGCCCAGTCTCCCAAAACATATTTAACACAACAAATCACTTACAGTTCAAATTACTCCTCAAATGTCACCTAATTCTTGGCTCTGCTCCTGCCTTACACCTGGGAAGTGGTGTAGGAGTTGCAGAGACAAGTATGACAGGTTGGGATCCTGATGTATTGGGTGTTTGTGCTGCCTGTGGTGTTGCTACTACAGCCACCTGTGTAGGTATGGTGGGCCATTTCCCAAGTGATGGTTAATTGTGTTGCAGCAACAATGCTTCCACATGGGGAAAAAAAGAGATATAGGGTGGTGAGAGAAAAATATATGACATAGGTTCATAGGTTGGTACTAGGCTATCAGCCCGAAGGTATTTATAAGCCTAGCCAGAATGTTTTGGCTTTCGCCACCCCCTTAGATTAGTTCCCTGTGCCTCTGTCCAACAGAGCCACTGAAGTGATCCCCGAGGTAAACTTTCTGTTTCCCATCCACTCGCCAAGGTTTCTTCTGAAGAGTGTTAGTGAGGAGCTCTGCCTAATGTAGATTGGGATCTTGTTCCAAAGCATGGGAAGTCTCTGGGATAGGAATCTATCCCTCCAGCATGTCCTATTTATTGTTGTGGTGAGGTTTAGATCCCCAGGGCGTGTGGCTCAAGGGGATAAGGTTTTCTTTAGGTGGAGCAGGTCCATCAATTCTGGGTTGGACATGGCCTTGTATGTCAGGCAGAGATCACCTCTGAGTAGGAGGTATGTGCCCGAGTACAACTGGAGTTTCTTCAGTCGAGCTGCATCGGGCATCTGTTTGAGGCCAGTGATCCTCTTGGTGAGGTACTTCTGTGGTCTTTCCAGCTGTTGCAGGTGTCTTGCAAGGTACATCCCAAATGGGGCGTTGTACTCTATAATGGGTCTGATGAGTGATGAGTAGAGGGGCACAATGACCTCTTTTGATCTGGATGTGAACCCTTTTGTGATTAGGTGGGCCACGTAGAAAGATTTTCTAACCACTTTGAAATTGTGATTATCAAAGGAGAGATTACTATCTACTTGGGTCCCCAGATCCCTTATTATGTCTTCCGTATTTAGAGGACTACCACCTATGTGGTAGTTTGTGGTTACTTTGTTTTTTCCAAAGGGGATGACTATGCACTTTTTGGCATTTAGCTTGAGACCATGACTTTGACACCAGGTATCCGTCTCAGTGAGACCCTTTTGGAAGATGTCTGTGGCAGCCGGAGAGTCAATTATAGCACTTAGTTTACAGTCGTATGCGAACTTGGTCAGCCATAGTCCTCTTATGCTTGCCTGTACCTCTGAGAAATATATGCCGAACAGGAGGGGTCCTAGGACTAAGCTCTGGGCAACGCCACTTGTAACTGGTTTATAGTCGAACCTAGCTCCCGCAACTCTCATCATGTGGGTTCTGTCCGTGAGCCAGTTGGCAACCCATCTTGTGACGTAGGGGTTTATGTTCAGGTTGGCGAGCTTGTCTATAATACCAGAATGGGAAATGGTGTTGAAGGCCTTAGTGAAGTCTAGGTAGGCTGTGTGTACCACCGTTCCCTTGTCTATAGCCTTGGTAACTGTCTTAAAGAAGTCCACCAGGTTTAAGAGGCATGATCTCCCCTTAACAAAGCCGAACTGGGTAGGGTCCAATGTTTGGAGGTTCCCAATATCTGTTTTAATGAGTTCCATTATGATGCGCTCCATAGCCTTGCAGACCAAGCTAGTCAGGCTTATAGGGCAACAGTTCCCAGTGTCTGTTGTGGCTCCACCTTTGTGCAGCAGAATAACCACTGCTGTTCTCCACTCTATGGGTATGTAGCCTGTGGAGAGGCTGAGTTTGAAAATGTGTTTAGGTGAGGGGTTAGTTAATCTTTGAGTTCGTGTAGGACGCAGCCTGGGTCACCGTCCGGTCCCATTGATGCTGTGTTTTTGGCTTTGGAGAGGGTTGTTTTAACCTGAGTGTCTGTGATTTCAGGGACTCTACATTCTTCTGGTATGGTTATGGGCCCTTTTGGGGGTGAGAGGAGAGTGAAGTTTGCGCTGAACCTGTCTGCCAGGATGTTGGTGATATCAGTCAGTTCAGTGTATTGTGTGCCATTCTGCACTAACTCCGAGCAGATCCGAACATTGCCACTTAGATCCTTGACAAAGCTAAAGAATGCCTTGTGGTTATCTTTGGAGTCCTTGGCAATTTTTTTTTCAAAGCTAGCCTTGGAGGATTTTATGAGGGATCGTAGTTTCTTGCTGATACTGATCAGGGATGTCTTCCCTTCTTGGGATTTTACTCTTTTCTGTACTAGTTTCCTCCTTCTATTGTATAGCTTGTTTATGGCAGGAGTCCACCAGACTGGTTTCCTTTTCTTGGAGGAGTGAGTCTTGGTTTTGCTTGGGATGGCACAAGCCATGCATTCTTGTAGCTGCCCATAGAATGCATTAGTAAAGGATTTTTCAGCTTGGACAGTGTTATCCTTCAGCATGGGGGCTTTGAAACTTTCCACCTCGGTCTTAAGTAACGTGAAGTTTGCTTTTGAAAATTCATGGTGGTTTTTTTGTCCAAGAGTGGGGGCGGAATATGGATATCCAAAGTGATTTGTTTATGGTCAGATCTAACCAGCAAGGGGTTGACCTCTGGTGTGGAACACCGGTCGCCCATGTTGGTGATGACCAGGTCCAATATGTTGCCACCGGTCCAATATGTTGTCACCTCTGGTGGGAGTGTTGACCAGTTGTACCAGGGCATTTGAGTTTATAAATTCTAGGAAAAGTTGGGCAAGGGAATTAGTACTTGAGTAGTTCTCCCAGTTAATGTTTGGGTAATTGAAATCACCCAATATTAGGGTGTTTGGTAGGACCTTTATGTTTCCCAGTGTTTCCAGAAATGCGGAATGGGGGTCCTGGGACATGGTGGGTGATCTGTAGCAAGCTACAATTTGAATTGCAGTTTTGCCCACTGTTAGTTGCACGTGGATGATCTCTGAAACATTGTGCTGTGCCACTAACCTAGAGGTGTGGGTATCCTTGATGAATATGGATACGACCCCGCCTTTTGTATTTCGGTTTGGGTTCTGTGGCCGAAATGTATGGTATGAGTTGTAGCCTGGTAGTGCTGGGGTGCTCTCTGGAACCTTAAACCAGGTTTCTGTTACTGCACATATATCAATTTTCTCTATACTTAGGAGTGCCTCGAGTGCTTGTATTTTGAGGTTTAGACTTCTGGCATTGAGTAGCATTACCCTCAGTTTTTTGTTACTTGTGCTATTTACGGCGGTGGGTTTGTCTTTTGAGCCTTGCCTAAAAAAGGCACTATGGGGGTGGCAAGAGCCTTGGCCAGTATTCGAAAGCCTAATGGTGACAGGTGCAAGCCATCTCTAGTGAAGCAGCGTGGCTTGTCGAGCATGTCATCCCAGGCAGACAGAGACTGGATCCCCCTTGAATGACACCAGAAACTTGGCCAATTGTTGAAATCGAGAAATTTTTTTTATACCGTGGTATCATTCTTGGTGAGGGCAGGATGCTAGTCAGGGTCATACTGGCCTGGGCTATGTGATCAGAAAGCTCTTCCATGTCTCTTTTCATGTAGTCCAGGGAGGTACAGCTCAGGTCATTCACACCAACATGGACAATGACAGAGTCATATTTGTACTTGTTCTGGAGTGACCTGAGTGCTTGTGTTATGTGGTGGATCCTGGCACCCGACAGGCAGCTAACAGTAACTTTCTCCTTATTCAGCCTACTGAGTGGGACGTCAGTGTACCTGACTATAGAGTCACCTATTACTAGTATGTTGGGTATGTTATTTTGCCTTAAGGGCTGTGATTGCATGGCACACTGGTTTTGTGAAGTATGTGTTTCATGGTTTGTGTTGAGGGGTAGAGGTTGCTTGGATGTTTGCTTTGGAGGGCTCTGTTGGTTTTGCAGATTTTTATTTACAGCCTCCGAGTATGTTTTCATGTATTTATGTGTGTTTTTTGCCAGTGCTGGTTTAACGGGTCTGTGTAAGACTGGTGGTGTGATGCAAGTATTTACCTTCTCCTCTTGACTGTCTGTTCCAGTCTTGGGTTGAGAGAGAGATTAGCCTCTAGTTTGGCTGTATAACTGCATCTCTCGCATGTATTAGTGTTTGGTGGTAGGAGGAGGCGGTTGTCTGTATACATGAGGCAGTTGTAACATTGCCTCAAAATGCCCAGATTCACCAGTTGGACTGGAGAGTACACCTGAAACTGCCCTTTGGACATGCCTGGATAGGTACAGTGAACTGTTTTATTGGATGGCTGGTAAGGTCGAATAAAGAGCCTTGTCCTTCTGTACAGTACAGGAGGGTCTAGTGCTAGGGTTTATAAGTGCTTGCTATAAGTTTTGAGCAAGTGCCGGGTTGAGAAATGAATGGCTTGAGTGCTTAAGTTGAAAGTTTGTCTAGTTCCAAGGGTAAAATTGAAGAGGAGACTTTGTGGAGCCGGGAATACTTTCACCCTAGCTAACCGGCACTACCCGGCATGCAAAACCGGGCAAATACGGTATTTATAGCAGGGAAATGAAAGAGATAAAAATTAGCCCAAAATGGCCAAAAGCTACTAATTTCTGGGCTCAAACCACTCCTACTGGGACAGATAGGCTGCTCAAAGCTCCCCTGTCTCACAGGTGAACAGAGAAACTTCCTTCTATCCAAGTAAGGTATGGGCAAACACAGAGATTTGTAACACAGCCCTGAATTCAGCACTAACCTGAAAACTGGACTATACTAGCTTAGAAAGGCGGGAAGCAAGTATATATATATATATATATTTTTTTTTTTTTTGTTTATTTTCTGAAAAAAAAAAACAAGCAGATACACTTAAAAAACAGTTTAAAAGCACAGAAAAGGATACTTAACATTATATATAACAGATCAGAGTTGTAGTCAATGCCCCCAGTAATAAAGTAGGAAGAGACACAAATACAGTGAAAGCAGATGAATAAAGTGCAATATATATATATATATATATATATATATATATATATATATATATACATATATATAAAACAATAGAAAAACGAACAAACTGACTTAAACAAGTTAACCAATTAACCAGAAAAAAGCTCAAAACTGAGCCCTGTTCCAGCAGTCTTCAATCAGACAAGTTCTAACTGCACACCCCTGCTTACTAGGGTGCAGGGGAACCTTCTCCAAAAAAAAATATAGCTTGGATCAGTGTTCAAGTTATACAAACAAAGCTAGATTCAGCAGGCCTGAATCTGGTCTATGCTACAGCAACAAGGCACACCAATTTCAGAAAGAAGCAGTTCAAATAATCAGTCACAATAAGCCTGTGACCAGAAATTCTCAGCTCAGAAGGGCAGAATCCAGCCTCTCCTCCCACAAGAGTGCAGACCACAAACCTTCTTAATGTAGAATAACTGGCCTGAAGCCCAAGTGCTTAAGCCAGAACTAATACACTTTTACAATAGCAGACACTGGGCCTTCAATCAGCAATTGCCAGCTTAGATGGATGTAAGCTACCTGTCCTGCCACAACAGTGCAGACCACAAATCTTCTTAATGTAAAACAGCCTGCATGAAGCCCAAGTGCTTAAACCAAAAGACTTAGAATAACAGTTACAATTTAATCAGGCTTTGACCAAGCAGTAATAAATGCAGCAAAATAAATAAAATTGAGTACTTTTAAGAAAAGTAAAATAAAGTAGGAGGAAGCACAAATACAGTAAAAGCAAATGAATAAAGTGCAATTTTTTTTCTAAGTGCAAGAAGAGAGGAAAGAAGAACCTAAGTGGGCTGGCCTTCTCAAATATTTTCTCTGTATTAAATAGAGTGAACACTAGACTCAGAATATGATCTAACTGGACTTGGTTAAGTGAGAAAATGAGATGGACCCAGGAGGAGTGTTCTAATACAGACTTACAGGAGGGGCGGGCATTAACAGAGCCACCAACACTAATACCAACATTGGAACAGGAAGGGAGGGTGGGGAACTAACTGCAGACAGACACACAGCACACTGTTCAGAAACACAATTAAGAAACAGAAAAAAATGAAAATACAGTACTTTTAAAACTGCAAGTTTGTACTTAACAGAAAACTAAAATTCACTACTGCAAGTTTCACTTAGCTTCAGCTTGTAATGGCAGTGTTTGTAGCCAAGCAAGTCTCTCAGGAGTTGAGCATAAAATTATTTCTCAAACTTTGTGGCTAGCACATCAATGCTATTATTAGATTAATATTTAAGCAAATATGACCCATAACTTTGCTACATCCAGATAATGATAAGACAATAATGTATCATAAAAAATTCATCAGTCTCACTGGTATATAAGTAATATGGAAACACGTGACTAGGGAATATCTGATATATGCATTCCAAGTAAATACGTCCATTTACAAAAATGGAGGAAATGTTTAATGTTAATTAACATTACAGTAAATAATTGTTATGTACTGTCCTATAATAAATGTTAACTGCTGCCTGGAATTGAATCCCCACACAGCTAAATTGATTTTATTCATTGCCTAATGTAGTGCTCATGAGCTATTAGAAAAGGCATGTTATACGCTTGATATGTAGGTTTACTATGCCTACTCAAGTTGTGCTGCCTGTAGCTTATATAGACTTATGCCCTGAAATTTGGTACGGTTAAGTAAATTACAGACGTATCATGATGTTATTTGCATTTATACTTGAGCCGTACATATCCCATGCCTCTTTGAGGCATGCCAGTCATTTCTGTTGTGCCTCCTTGTTCTTAGAAATGTCCTCAGAAGCTGTACAGAACAGAAAACAGAAGCATAAAAAGTAAGTGAATTGCCTGGCCAATCCATACTATATTACTCATTGGTGATGGCCCACTATATTTACACAACTCAAGGGTGTCAGCAGTTCTAAATTCTGCCTTTCATTAGTGCAGGAGGTGTGGCTTGTGCCCCTTCATGTCACTGTAATGCTGATGACATTGTTCCCTAGTGAGGGGATTGCCATTTGCACTGGAGACAGCCTTGGAAAAGCCATTCCATGTCTCAGACTTATACTGAGACCCAATACAGTCCTCCTGCAGAAGTCTATGGCTGTATCGCTTTATGAGGAGTGCCACAGAGATCCTGGACTCCTCTTGACTCCTCCTTTGGGCTCTAAACTGAGCAACACTCTCACCTTCACCTGCCATATCTTCTGAAGGACACCTAGAAATATAGCAGTGAACTGGTGCCCAGTTCAGATCTAACAAGTTCCTGCCTGTGTACAATGACAGACAATCTTGTCAGCTGCATTTGCACAACTTAAAGCACAAAAATTGCCTAGCAGACAACTTGGGTATGATTCTTTCAAAAAACAGCTAGGTGTGAAATATTATAGTGAGACTGGGCCATGTGTCAGATGCTCACTATTTTTACACATACTCTACTGTGAAATCCTCATACGGTTTGGGACAATAATATCTGAATTACATTTCTAAGGATACAGTGTCACCTCTACATATGCTCTCTGTTCTGCTGGGTGGTAATCATTCATATGGTCTTCTGACATAGGGATCTGACATGACATTACCTCTTTGATGTTGGTAATTATCAGTGCTGATAAACAAGGATGTTGAGAAGCATATGCACTGTATGCATTTCTGTATAGTTTATTTGTAGTGGGGGCTAACATCTGGCAGGCACTAGAACGGAAGAGCAAAATGAAAATGTAAGAAATACAGCCCTGCAACTTTCTCAAAAACAAAAAAAAAAGAAAAAAGTTTAATTGTCAACTTTTACACAAAGAGCAACAGAACTGTAGGGCGAGGGGGCCCCCACCTTTGCATTATGATGACTGTTTGCCTCCTGCCTTGCTGTAGGGAAAATATAACTGAATTTTCTGCTTAAAAAAGAAAAGAACGTTTGCGGCTGAGCAACTTAATTTCCATGTTCGCTCAGTTGCTTGCATGCCCTTTCCCGCATTGCCATTCATGGTTGTTTGCCTGGCTCTGTCTCTGGCTGTTGGAACTTGGAGGGAAATTTAAAAGAGCTGTTGTTCCACATAAGTAGGTAGTACATTCTTAAGCATTATGCATGCTCTTACATAAAACAACACATACACTAAAATCAGACAGTCAAACAAGGAAGTTAAAGCAAAGAAGTAGCTACAAATGCAAGGTAAAAATTATACTGAGTGTTGGGGATGTCTGTGATTAATGTTTCTGGGTCAAGGTGATTTAGCATATTGGCAGATACATAATTTGCTAATGCTACATGCCAAAACCATGTTTATTTATTTATTTTTATTCATATATATTTATATATATATATATATAAGACGGTCAACAGCATATATGAAAACACCCCAATTTTAACATTTCTTCTTGCTCATCTTTTAACTGTTCCAGCAACAAGATCCCTGTGTTAAGTTTAATCTATTATTTGGTTGGTTGGTTGATCTATCCACCTATCTATTTATCTATTTATTTATTTTCCAAATCACTGAATGCTTATCAGAAACATGACCCTATTTGCAGGTAAACATTTTATAATCTATTTGTCTGTCCATTGAGCTTGCTAGCTAGTTAGCTATCTTGTCTACACATCCCTCAGACTGTCTTGTTTGTTAACTTGGTAAGTAAAGTGACCCTTCAACCCATTTGAGCCACAAACTTAGCCAAAGGCTCAGATGTACAGAGACACAAGCTAAGATTACAGTGAAGAATAATACAGAATCATATGCAACAGCAAATTAATGCAGCTTAATCACTAAAACAGAATAATAATAAATAATCACATCACTGCTGCCTTAAGTCAGAATGAAGAACTACTGTTATAAGAAGGGATGACAATGAAAATAACAGGATACATAAAACGGATAGTAAGTAAGCAAAAAAAAAAGGTTAACAACCAAGCTAAGTCCATTTAGTAAGTTAATCTGAAGCATGCAGTAGAAAGACCAGAAGTTGTTAACAGTTTAGCAATTCTCCCTGAAACATTTACATTTCTAAATTACATTTAGATGATCCTTCAGCTCGTTTTGTAATTTAATATGTTTGGCTCATTTGCAATTTCAGCAAGTATCATATTTCCAGGATATTGAAGCAATCTAGGGCAATGCCTTTTCACCCACTACAAGCACAAAATAAGGCCTCAGTATGGATAAGGATACTTGCTCATGTGACCAGAGTGAGAAGTTAATTTTTTTTATAATAGGTATTTTAGCTGGCAGTGTGATGACACCTTGTCTGGTGGAAGTAAGCAGTTGAACATCTAATCTTGCCTTGCTGTATTATTTAAGTTACCTAGTGAACAGTTATTCTTTAGACAGTCAGGAAATACAGTGAGATTAGTTAAGTATTGTTTTTCCGCATCTGTTTGAATCTGCCCAACTGTGTTATTTTTACTTCTCCTGTGATTAAACTCTGGTGTTTGTTGTACTTAGATATTTAGTATTCTCATATTTTCTGTTTTATTTATTATTAAATATTGTATAGCTTTCATTGTGGCTGGTCTTTTAGAGAATACTTTTAACATTTTAAGAGTACTTGTGCTTATTCTAGTGATGCCGGAGCCACTCCACAAAAACTTGCTACGTGTTACGCTCTACCATTTATATTGGTATTGATTTTACTCAATATAATTGGATACGCTGGTAACAGCCTGAGAGTAGTTGACTGGTGGGAGCTTGGTTACCTTATAGTCTGGGCAGAAGGGGTACAGCTAAGTAAATCTGTACCAGCCTTTTCCAGGTGTGTGTGTGTGTGTGTGTGTGTGTGTGTGTGTGTGTGTGTGTGTGTGTGTGTGTGTGTATGTGAAAATCAAACACCCAAGTGTAAGTCTGTCAGCTACTCGGAACTGTGACACAGTATTCCAAAGTGAGTCTTCTTTGAGATCTGGACAGACAGAAAGTCCAGTCCCAAGTCTGGAGCATGTCCTCTGTGTTCTCTTGGGGGAAACTGTGCTTCATGCAGAGAGCTGCACCTGAAAATACCGTGAAAATTCATTTCTGTTTTAGCGACCATTTCTCACTGCTGTCAGTGCTGAGGATTGAGGCTCCTTGATTATTGGCCCAAGGTAGAGTGGCGGTCACAGGTAGTATTGCCATTTCATCTTAAGGAACTTAAATATGATGAGGGCTGTGTGGAATCTAGATGTACCATTAATCAAAAGCCAGTTTACCTTCTGGAACAGCACACAACATACTAGCCTAAAGTCTGCAAGGATAATAAACTGGCAGCCTTCTGAAAGTGAGCTATATTTTAAGATGAACCATGTGCACTGCAAATGCATTATCCTCATATCTGCTTATGTTGTCCTATTTATGTAAAGTTGCTGTATTATGCTATGTTTTCTTGTTACATATGTATTATTATAATGTTACTCTAATGTATAACAGGTATTATTTCATTATATTGCACAGTTCTGTTTCTGGAGCTTTTCTCCACTGAAATTAGGATACAGCAAAGATGAGCATCACAATAATCAAAACATACATACGTACATACGTATATACATAAATAAACAAACAAATACATGAAACGACAGGAAAGGAATTCTCAAGTTTGAGAATAAATACATTCATTACTACAGCCCTTCTTGCATCAGGAATGTGCAAGTCAGTATTTTTTTTTTTGCAACAGAGCTTTAGTTTGTAAACAATTTTTTTCGAAATTGTATGATACTTACGGAAAAAGACTGGTCAAAAATAACATTTAGGTACTTTGCCATGAGAACTCAGCAACAGAAATATTCAGAAGGCTATGCAGGAGAAGATGACCAAAGTCTTTATGTATCTTGTGTCTCATTATTTTAGCTTTTCAATATATCAGTAAATAAATAAATAATACTGAAACGAAGTACTTAAAAAAGCTGGCTTCACATTCTGAAAAAATTTGTATTAAAATAAAAACACATTAAATTTGCCATACACTTGATTGTAGAAAATACACAATCCTAGGGATGTAATAAAATCCATGTAGGCATAGTGTAAAGCCTACATGGAAGGTAGCGTGTCCGTGTATGCTGTATCCCTTCGGTAGCACACCAAGCATATTAATGAAGGAGCGTTACTGAGGGACAGCCATGTAATACAGTTATTGAATCAGTGTAGGGAATGTTTTACTGTGTTTGGAGATGAGTAACACACCCCCTGCACTACCAAAGTGCCGGATATCAATGTATACAAACGTAATAAAGTTTTATTACTTTGTGTGTGTATGTGTGTGTGTGTTTGCACAATGTGGGGTGCAGCGATGGACATGTGCCAGACATCTAAAAATAGAAACCGGATACATTTAACTATGAATGGAAACGACAAGTTTAAGCATAGCTGAGCAGGCTTGTGTGGCGCTCCACGGTGCTCAGTGGTGTTTAAACATACATAACATGTAAATGTAAAAGTACAGCAGCATTGTACATGTTCACATAGCCAAACAGAGTGACAGCCACATGTGTAAGAGGTGCAGGGTTTGAATACAGGGAAGGGTTATTAAGTTTTTATGTTGCAAATAAAAATTAGGCTAATTATTTTTAAATTGTACTTTTATATCTGCGGTGGTGCAGTGATAATGTTGTTGCCTCACAGCAAGAGGTTCTCCTGTTCTATACTCGGCTGGAGTGCCTTCTGTGTGTAGTCTGCATGTCCTCCCCGTGATCGAGTGGCCTCCAAAAGACATGCATGAATGGGCGTGCCTTCGCCGAAGGTTGGGCATCAGGCTGCCAACTCGGCACCATAAAAATCTACTGCCAATCATTAGTGGACCGGACTTTCGCTGTGGTGACCCCTAACCGGGAAAAGCCGAAAAGACAAACAACATTTTTAAATTGTACTTTGCTGTGCTCAGCTAAGCTCCACTAAGCACTGCTAAGCCATGCCAAGCACTACTTAAACAAGAGACGTTTTAGCACTACTTAGCACCACACAGTTCTGCTTAGCTTGCTTTTGCGCTGCTAAGCTGTGCAGGTTTAAGCTCCATTGAGCTCTGCTGAGCATGTCTGCACACTGCTAAGCTGAGCTCAACATCTTTGCACGGTGCTAAGCGACGCAACCCATTTATAAAAATTACCCAATGATGGTAAAGGGCAGGAAAACAGGCTTATTTAACTGCAACAGGTGGGAATATGGCAGAACTAGTTAGAGTTTGAACTTGGCAGAAACTATGGCAGGTGCTGGAGAAGGGGTGTGCTTCCGGGTGCAGTGGTGGGACATTCTGGAGTCCAGGGTCATGGCTGGTCTCCTTGTGAAAGACCATGACTTCCGGCTGCTGCACAGCCAGTACCAGGGATCACAGTACAAGTCGGAGGCCTGGAACTGGCTGGAATGCAATTTCATCAGTGCAAAAGTTTCTACTGCATTAATTGTGGAATTACAGCTTATTGCAACCCTTACATTATATGACCTGTTCTGCAATAAAGACTTGAAAATATACTAATAACTATATGAAGTCATGCCTAATAAAGCTGTGTTGTGCAATGTGTGTGTGTTTTTGGGTTGCTGTTCATGAAATCAAGTATTACATCTGCTGTGAACTGAAAACACAAAGGATACCACTAAGTGACTCAAGGGTAACTAAGAAAGAGTGTTCTACTGAACTGCAAATTTAGAGCTGTACTACAAGAGATATGCATTATATTTGCTCTTCACTAAGATCTGAAGCAATAATAGGAACACCCAAGGTATATTGTGTATATCAGGATTGTCTTGTGTTAACCATTGCATTTTAGCTATGTGCATTCCTGCTCCGAGGTACAGTGCCGCAGGCAAGTATGAAACTGTAAAAGCTGTAGACTGCAAATATACCATCTTCAACTGTATATGGGTCAGGTAGCCAACCCAGCACTCCAGTATGGTTTGTACACATCACAGACATTTCCACCAACTAGGGGTTTATTGCCTACACTTGCATTCTATGTATCAATGTACAGTTCACCTAGTATCTCTGTCATGCATGACTCTCATGCATGTGTGTCCATGTGTCACTGCAGTCTTGTATAACACTCTACTTCTATTACCAGGTTATATTTTGTTACAAGGTGAGCTCTAGGCAAATATCAGTCAATCAATATGCAGCAGTGGCTCAGTAGCTCAGTCTGATAAATGCTAGATCTGATGTACATTTTGTCACACACAGACGAGGGTTCGAATCCAGTGTCAAGTACTACTACATATTATTGAATCAGTTATGCATTAACGTTCTTCTCCCCACAGGAATTACTGGTAAATGGCTGCAAAAGCCTTTAGTATGGGTTAATAATTTGTGTGTTCAGATGTAACAGAGTGTTAAAAGCATTGCTCAGGAATGTGATAAGACTTCAGAAAATAAAGGCAACACGTACAATACTAATAAAACTTAATACAATAAATAAAAAGTGTAACCTTGGTATGGCTGTATGTCCGGTGTGTCTGTGAATGTGTGCTGATGGTCTAATCCCATGCCTGCCAAGGACGGCATGATAGTCGTAAACTCTCTGTAATGTGCACGATACATGTCTCTCAAGTGCCATACTGTCACAGACTGTGATCACTGTTGCCTAATCCCTCTGCCGCAGCTCTGTCATCAACATGATTTATGTCAATAGCACATTCACACTACATCAGTCCACAGTGCACCTTGTTAATCATATATGTTCCCCTGAAATGTAATAGTCCTCTGTAGTTGAGTACCTGTAGGTGCTACAGCTTGGCCCATACTGTCCCATGCAGACAGGTATGTACATGCTACAGAAGCTATATGGCACTTGTACACATAAAGGAAGGGCAGACCTGTATAGTATATAAGAGTACTGTTGCAAACTATATAGCCTATACTGGTATTAATGGACTGTATTTCCCTCTCCCCCACCCCTTATCTTCATCATAATTTATCATTGTTATACATCAGTTATGGTTTACTATTAACATATGTTATTCTCAAAATGTTATGTTTGGCCTTGTGTTTTATTATTGTTATGCATTACAATGGTGGAATACTAACACATCTTGTTGAATTACCTATGTTGTTGCCTTTATACCGTAACTGTTACTGGCATGTTGTTACTATACTAACTGTTATCTCACTTGCTGTGTTTCATATACTATGCAATGTTATGTTACTGGGTTATTTGCAACGTTCTGGCATGCAGTTATAATTAAATGTTATGTTGATTACTAACCTATACACTTTGAAATACCTCAACACCATAGCTCGACTGGGTAGGCCGGTTCCTGGCGATCCACCTACCCTACCTCAGCCGGACGTGGCACTGTGGGACCCAAGCCAGTGGTGCCTCCTCTGCTGGCCCTGCACCATCTATGGGTGAACCCCCTCAGGGGACAGGGCCAGTCCCCCCTATGTGCGATCAAATGTGAGAGGTGGCTGTCACCCAGGATCAGCTACAGGCAATGGTGCGCAGGACAGTCCATCATGGCTATGACAAAAGCCAGCGCCAGATTGAGGGCAGACTGCCCATGGGTAGGGAACTCAGTCACACTGCTGCCATCTGGGGGCACATGGATCTCTGATTCCACAAAACCCTCCCCGTCCAAGGTGTTTACCCCATGTGTCACACACATCACACCTGTATGCAATCTTGCTTGTATTGTCTGTCTGCAAATGCAAACTCTTCTACCCAACTTACCTCTCCACACATACCTATACCCCTTCCCCAACATTCCACTCTCACCTAAAAAAAAGGGCACCTGTCCACAAAAAAATACTGCCCCATACATAACTCTCCATTTTGCACCTGTGTCTACTGGACACAATTATTGCATGAAACAATCAACACAGTTATCTTGCCCTCACCCCTCTCTTTGGGGTGTGACGCTCCAAATTCTACATTCTCTACGACCTGCATAGCTGTTGCTATGCAAGGAATGGAGAGCTATGGTCCTATCCTACACCCGTCCTGCACATTCCTACCTGCCTTTCAGTATGTTTTTTCCCCCTACTTGCCCCCATTTCACCACTTTCCCATCACCCCCTTTTTCTTTTTTTTTTATAATTAGCGCAGGTTTAAATGGAGCTAAGCAGTGCAGCGCACCATTCAAACCCGCTTAAAACTGCCTAAAAGTGCTTAATCACCTTATGTATTTCTTTCAAAGGAGAGACTACTAGCCACCTGTGTCCCAAGGTCTCATCACACTTTCGGTGTTAAGTATACTACCGCCTATGTTGTAGTTCATGGGTACAGAGTTTTTACCAAAGGGGATAACAATGCACTTTTTGGCATTGAGCTTGAGGCCATGGCTTTGACACCAGGCATCTGTCTCAGTGAGGCCCTTTTGTAGGATGTCCACATTGTTAGGAGTTTCGATTATGGCTCCTAGTTTGCAGTCATCTGTGAACTTTGTTAGCCAAAGACCTTCTGTGTTAGTCTGTACTTCAGAGAAGTAGATACCAAACAGGAGAGGACCCAGGACTGAACCATGTGGTACTCCACTTGTCACTGGACTGAAGTTGGATTTGAAGTCTGCTACTTTCACAGTGTGGGTTCTTTTAGTGAGCCAGTTGGCAACCCATCTTGTGACATTGGGATTTATACCTAGTTTAGTGATTTGTCTATAATTCCAGAGTGGGTGATGGTGTCAAAAGCCTTGGCAAGATCTAGATAGGCTGTGTGAACAACCTTACCCTCGTCTACAGCTTTGGTGACTGCTTCAAAGAAGTCTATCATGTTTAAAATACATGATCTGCCTTTTACAAACCCGAACTGGGTGGGGTCCAGAGTTTGGAGATTACCAATGTCTTGTTTCTAAGCTCCATGATGATACATTCCATGGCCTTGCACACCAGGCTCATCAGACTAATGGGGCAGTAGTTCCCGGGCTCCGTGGTGGCTCCCCCTTTGTGGAGTGGGATAACCGTCACTGTGTGCCATTCAGCGGGCATAAAGCCTGAAGTGAGGCTATGATTGAACATGGTACTTAGGTGGAGTTCCAGTTCGTTCTGTAATTCGTGTAGAGCACAGCCTGGGATGTTGTCTGGTCCCATGGATGCTGTGTTCTTGGCTTTGGAGAGTGTAGTTTTTACCTGTGCAGCCATGATTATAGGAACTTTGCATTCTTCCAGTATAGAGATGGGCTCTTTAGGAGGTAAAGTTAGCACTGAACCTATCTGCCAGGATGTTGGCAATATCAGTTGGGTCTGTATATTTAGTGCCATTGTGCTGTAACTCAGAGCAGATCTGAGTGTTGCCATTGAGATTCTTGACATAGCTACAGAATGCTTTGTGATTGTCTTTAGAATTAGTGGTGATTTTGTTTTCATAACTTGCTTTGGAGGATTTTATCAGGGATCACAGCTTCTTACTGAGGCTGACCAAGGAGCTCCTCCACTCATGGGATTTTACTCTCGTTTGCAACAGTTTCTTCCTTCTGTTGTACAGTTTGTTTATGGCAGGGGACTACTAGATTGACTTTCTTTTTTGGAGGATAGCGTCTTGGTTCTGTTTGGAATAGCACAATCCATGCACTCGTATAAGTGCTTATAAAGTGCAGTTGTGTAGGATTCAGTAGTCGTAACTGTATTGTCCATCTGCATGGGTGTCATGAAGTTCACCACTTCTGCCTTAAGAAGCATGAAGTTGGCTTTGGAGAAAGTTTTTTGCCATGGTTTCCTTAATGGGGGGTGGGGGCAGGATGTGGATATCTAGGGTAATTAGCTTATGGCCAATCGGACCAATGAGGCGTTGACTTCAGGTGTGGAACACTGGTCACTCATGTTGGTAATGACTAGATTTAGGATACTGTTGCCCCTGGTGGGGGTGTGGATAAGTTGATCCAGGGCATTGGAGTTAATGAATTCCAGAAAGCGTTGAGCGAAGGAGTTGGTACATGAGTAGTTTTCCCAGTTAATGGTGGGCTAGTTGAAATCGCCCATTATTAGGGTGTTTGGTTGAACCCTAATATTTTCCAGTACATCAAGAAAAGAGGAGTGGGAATCCTGGGGCATGGTGGGTGATCTGTAGCAAGCTACAATTTGGATTGCAGTTTTGCCTAGAGTTAGTTGCACTTAGATAACCTCGGCTGTATTATGCTGAGCAACTAGCCTGAAGGTGTGGATATCCTTAATGAATATGGACACACCTCTGTCTCTGGTGTTCCGGTCCAAGTTACATGGCCGAAAAGTGTGGTATGAGTTATAGCCTGGTAGTGCAGGGGTACTCTCTGGAGCCTTAAACCAGGTCTCAGTCACTGCACAGATATCAATGTTCTCCATTTTAAGGAGTGCCTCGAGTGAGTGCATTTTGAGATTTAGACTTCTAGCACTGAGTAGCATCACCCTCAGTTTTTGCTTGCCTGTTCCTGTTATGGTGGTGAATTTGTCATTTGAACCTTGCCTAAAAAAGGTACTATAGGGGGTGGCAAGAACCTTAGCCAGTATTCGGAATCCCAGGGGTGGCAGGTGCAGGCCATCTCTGGCAAAGCATCATGGTCTGTCAACCATGTTATCCCAACCAGACAGATACTGGATCCCTTTAGAATGACACCAGAAGCTTAGCCAATTGTTGAAGTCAATCATTTTGACCTTGTACTGTGGTATCATTCTGGTCACTTCTTGTCAATGTCACTAAAAATATGTGACTCCATAAAACACCAAAAGTTGAGGAAGCTCGAGAGGGATAAAAAGAGATTATCTTAAGGGGACTGCGTACCCCCACTACCACAGAGCCAACAAAGAGTCCAGGATAAGGGACCAAGCAACCAACAGGATTCATCAAATGAGAGCCCAGGTGAAATGGATGCCCCTTTCAACAGTCACAATCCCCCTTTAGGACAGACCGAGCCTCGGCGGTCGGAGTGAATTCGCAAAAAACAAGTGGATCATTACAGCTCCTACCCCAATCCTCACTGGAGATTCCAGACACAAGGAAGGAAGAAATGCAACTTACATCCACTTTTGTTACAGTTGGAAAAAGCTTGTGAGGTGGATATTCAACAGCATTTAAATGCTAGGACTGGTAGTAAACCTTTTAACCTGAGTAGATATCAGTGGGTAATGTTAAAGGAAATTACTGGTTGTGACAATCTTAGAGTGATGCAGCCAGAGAAGGGAGGGGAGTGGTGATGGAACAGTTGGACTACCAACAAAGAATGTTCAATCTTTTATATGATGTTTCATACTCTGAAGTTTCACTGAATGAAATCAACATTTCTTACAGGAGGATTGACAGCTTGTTTTACGATATGCTTATGCAGGGTGAAATTTCCCCTGAACAATACATGTACATGAGTGCTGATTTCCCTAAAGTATTTTTGGACTGCCTAAGGTGCACAATGACCTCCTGGAGCCATCTCTTAGACACACTGTTAATGCTGTTCACTCAAAGACATATTTTATTGCAAAATTGATTGACCATTTACTGAAAGACTAAGTCTCAGGTATACCACAGCTATGCCAAGACTCTTGGGATTCTTTGGCAAGGTGTAATAATTTGGCTCTATTTCCTTAGTTTTATTACCATCAATGTCAAGGGTTTATTTACATGTATCCCACATGAGACTGACATGGCTTAGTTCAAGGAATATCTCACTTTTCACCTGAAAATGGATCAAGGGTTGACCAACATGGTGTCCACCCTTATGCAGGCTGTTTTGGAAAATAACTTTATTTTGAAGGTCATTACTTCAAATAGACAAAGGGGGTTGCCATGGGTGCAACATGTGCCCCTTTATTTCCAAATACTGTTATGGCAGTATGGAACACTCAGTTTCTTGAGCAATGCTGCTCTACTCAACATATATACATGTACACCCACTACCTTGACGATCTTTTTACTGTTTGGGCAAATCCTGTGCCCCTTATTGATTATTTTTATGAGGTACATTAACCATACTACATCCTTTTTAGTTTTTACTCACATTGTGGGTTTTGGTAAGATTAATTAACTTGACGTCTCTTTAACCTTTGACCTTGAGGGGCTTTCTATTTCTTCTAAAATTTATCGTAAACGTACCTATTCCAACAGCATACTACATTTTACCAGCAACCACCCCTATCACCAGAAATGTGGAGTGGTTAAGGGCCAATTGGTTAGAGCAGCCAGGATGGTCACCTTATGGAGTGAGTTTGTGGAAGAATGTAAAATGTTAAAAGACATGTTTGTCAACAGGGGATACCCCATGGATCTTATTGATTCTCTCATGGCCAAAGAGATGGACAAGAGATGGCAAGGGTTTTATATCCCCCCTTTTGATGCCTTATTATGTTGTATGTGGTTCCCCCACACTGAAAACAATTCTAGGCTACTCTACCCATGTGGGGACATGTTGGTGGATGGCTTACCTGAGAAAGATGATTTGTTCAAGTTTAGTCATCCTTTGGTCACCAGTTTCAACAGTGACAGTAAATATATTGAGTCTACTGTTCATGAAAACTGGACTTACAATGCACAGTATCAGGAATTGTTGGAGAAATTGGGGGCCTGGCTGAAGATTGTTTACAAGAGAGGACATACTTTTAAAAACTATCTTGAGTGTTCTAATAACAGCAGGTGTAAGTCTATGTCTAGCAATATGTTTAAATGTGGTACATGTAGCCAATGCAGTCACATATTGGTCAGTGACTGTATTCAGATCAATGATAAAACTTTATCTATCATACGGACATTTCATTGCCAGTCAAGTGGTGTGATCTACATTGCAAGATGTGGGTCTCGCCCTGCTGTTTATGTTGGCAAGACCAAGAGAAAGTTAAAACAACTCATCTATGAGCATCTTTATGATATCAAGAAACTTAAGGAAAAGAATGCCCTTTTTAGGCATAATATATTATTTCCAGAGCATAAATTTCTCTTTAAACAGGTGAGACCAGGCCCCAGGGGTGTTCCTTTGTCTTTACTGTTGGACGAGAGGGAGCTGTGGTGGCAGATATTTTTAAATGCATCTGTGCCACCAGGTTTGAATGACATTATTAACATTAAGTGCTCTCTAAAAAGGAGAGCATTAGATAGAAATATATTCTGAAATGTTATTGATTAATCTTGAATATTTGTTTTTTTTTATAATTTTACAAGAATTATTTTAAGTATTTTTATTTCAGTTTTGCTATACGTTGTGTTAGTTCTATGGTTTGTGCAGGTATCCTGTGTAATTCTTTTGCAATTACTGCCTGTCACTTTAAACTGCTTTGCTTCTCCTTTCATTCTTAGTAGTTCATTGTATTGTCTATATCATGTGACTTTACTGGCCTTTTTAAGCTATTTGTTCTGTTGCATATATCTGAAGAAGTCTTAATTGTAAGATGAAAGGTGCTAATATTTTCTGATAAAGTTGTGCTTATTTTAATAAATCTGCTGTTTTGTCATCCTGATTGCCGTTGGTGTACTGCAAAGAGGTATATGTTCCCAAGATGTAAAACAAAAGGTTATAGGAATAGTTTAGTTTTGATCCAACAGCATATGCACATATTAATAATAAGAATATTACATCTTAAGAGATGTTTTAAACTCAATATAGCTTCAATTTCAGCACCTTTGCACTTTTTGGTTTAAATCGGGTGCAATATTGGATGGGGGGAAATGGTAGCATTTATGACAGTTTTGGAGGCTGATTTTTCTTTTTTATGTATAATAAATGTTTTTGGTTATCTTTTTCTATTTTTATTGTATTTATGTGAATGTTGAATATTGTGTCTGGACCAAGGCTATTCTTGTGACTGCAAAAAGAATTTACCCACAGGTATGAATAAATGGAATCAAATTGAATTGAATTTGAATTCTTGCATTTCCATTTGTCAAGGTTGCAGATAGGACTTTATTAAAAATTATGACATACTAACTTTTATTTTTAATTATCTAAGTAATTACACAGTAAAAACTGACAAGTAAGTTGCTGATTGTTTTGATATATATTTTTCTCCATTCAGTAAATGTAAAAGAAACACTTTTTATACAACTGTCAAATATACGAGATGCAGTACCTGCTAGTTGGTAACTGTGCAATACATGGGAGACTTGCAGCTGTGTACAGAAGCTTTAGAAGGAGAACTTCAATACTTTTCTAAAATTAATTTGCAAACTGGTCAGTCTTGCAATGCGTAATAGCCTCTTCTCAAGTATATGTCGAGATTACTTGTGTGGAATAGATGATAATGTGACAAAGAAAAAGTGGTCTTAGTGGAAGATGTATATTGTGGAGGTGACAGAACTGCCCGAAACCTATTTTCATGTGTAATCTATTTTAAAAACAAAGAAAACATACATACCCATTCCTTCAAGTCTATGGTGAATCTCAAGGCTCATATTTATTTTACCTAAACCATTAAAGGTATAGCCATTATCATATCAACCTTTTTGTCCAGCCATCCATTTCCCAAGCAATTTATGCAAGTGATGTCACTGTTGCAGTAAGCAGCACAGCAAAACAGACTTTCCTGCTCTGAGCAACATTCCCCAGTTCATACTGTGGGATTACTGTATATCTCAGAGAAGCTGAGATATAATCTATCAACTGCAGTTTTGGGTCTATTCCATGTTCTCTTCCCTATTGGCCACACCTGGAACTCTTACGAAGGAAGTTGCTCTGAGGGCATCATCATCTGCTATACAACAGCCGTAACTGGCTACTCCTATCTCAGAGGAGCAAAGAGCAGTGACTATACTTTGAAATTACGCTTAATGTCAAGCTCCATCCTCTATTAAGCTGCATGTGTTCTACAGCTGTGTGAAGAAACCTTATTTCTGCCACCTGTATCCACAATGTCATTCTTTAAGTCACAATCCAAAGCTCATGAATGGCTACAGCTAAGTAAAGGGACACAGGACTGATTATAAGTTGAAAAAATCATCCTATGACTCATTTCTTGCTTCACCACAGTCCAGTACAATGTAACACTACCACTACCACTACTGCAAAAATCTGCAGGTCAGTCACCCTGTCTCCTCTGCCTTAACTTGTTAATAAAACCAGAAGAAAATAAGGCTTCTTAATTTCAGGTAGCTGTTCCATAGTCAACAGCAGAGATCATTAATCCAATCCTTTGCAAGAGAGTGACATGACCCATGAATTTAGTATGCAGATTTCATTTCAAATGCCTTGCACTTACAATCACTCATTCCACTGCACACTGGAGATCACAGCTACAGCTTTTATAAACATTTTAAGTCTCAACTAAAACAATGACACAGACACACTGCTGGAGCTTTTCTCCTCAGGTCTCCACTGAAAAAGGACCTGTGTCTAGTCGGACTTTCCCTGTAAACAAGTGTAAAATAAATAAACAGACACACATATACATTAATATAAAAGAAAATAAACTGCTATAACATTTTTTCATGCACTACACATATTTTGTATTTGACATTTACTATTTACTTCAACATTATATAAGCTGTTCAGTTTTTTCCTTCCCTTAAAAACTAGTTTTTCCTTCTGAATATTATTCTGCACATACTGAACCCACAGATTCCATTTACTTCTGTGTAATCTGCTCTTTTCTTTTTCTTGGGATGCTGCTTCTTTTTCTTTTATCTCCTTTACAATATTTGGTACTTCACTTACGGGTGGTTTAGATTTTGATTTCCATTCTGTATTAATTGCATTTTGACAGCCAGTAGTTACTATGCCTAGGCAATGGAGAACTTAAGTTCCAGCTCAAAAAAAAATATTTCCTTAGATACAATTTGCTCCCCCAACATTTCTGACTTAGCACTCAATAGGGAATTTATAAAATCTGCTACTTCATTATATTCCCAAAACATGTGTTCCTAATGACCTCTCTCTTTCTCATTGCATACCCAGTATTTGCTATCTACTTAAGAACAATTATCTTTCTCATTACATATCTAGTTTTTGCTATTTACCTAAGAAAAAGTTCTTAAGTCTGCTTGGAGTATAAGAAAAAACTATGCAAATAATTTCAAACAAAAATCCTAAACCTCCTGAACTCTGTTGCATACTTGTGAGCCATACAGATGTGTTTCCATACTTCCTCAGTAAACTGTTCTTCTAGCCTCTCTTCTCAATCTGTTTTAACTGCCTCTGATTTATCATTATAGTTGTAATGCAATATTTTATATACTTTACCATGTGATGAAGGGAGATACTGCCAGCACAGCTATCTGGAATTCTGTAAATAATTATATGTCATTTGTGTAGGATGCTCGTGTTGCAAATGTATTAGAACTGTATATCATGTGTATGCCAAACTAGGTTTATACAGACATGTTTTGAAAATATATTTTATAAAGTGTTTGGGCTTAAAAATGTAACCACAGCGTGCCTTACTGGAATAGAACAGAAATGTACATGCACTATTGTAAATGTTCAAATGTATATATTTTAACAGTGAAAAATGGAATACAGAAAAATAAATTAAATTACTTTGTGGCAAATGTTATCTTTTAGTTTCAGTGGAGCAACAGACACAATTTCTATACTAAGGAGCTTTCTCTATTGTCTTTAAGGTGAAATAATTACTAGTTTTGAAATGTGAAGGGATGCAATGGTTTTATGACTTCCACCATCTGCCTAGGATCTAAGGTCTATATATTTTCACGGTTAACTATCACATATTCAATTGTCATTTAGATGATCGAATATGTGTGAAAATCATTTTCTCAAACTGAGAGTTTGATCACCACAATGTCAAAGCTGACATGAGCGAACAGCTGCTATTGTCAGCTTCAACATTGTGGTGCAGATCGCACTATAGTGGGGATCGGGAAATGTACCCTTACCCTCAATGTAGTGAGATCTCTGAGTTTGTATATATAAGTAGGAGGGTGTGGGGGTGCAGGGGGACTTGCCCCCCCTGCAAATGTTACTGTTAGTTGTTGGCAGATGTGAGCATTTCAGCAAAGTCAATATTCAACAGTGCTGAAATGCTCTGTTCGATATTTCGGTTGCTTGGTGTTTCGATTTCCGATAATATTTGTCAGAAATCGTTGCGTTCATCTAAATGATGTTCGCAAATATGATAGTAAACCTATTTTCACAGGTAGATGCTAAATGCTACCACCTGCCATCAATGGCTGTTTTGGGCCTGGGAACTAGGAATCAGATGACAAACAATGATGTCATTCTGCAAGCTATCCCAGCACTAATATTTGAGATATTAATTTGAGAAGTCTCTTAGACAGACACAGCATTCTGTATTCTGTCTTTGACCTGATAACTAAAAGATCCATTCACAATAGAATTCTCTTAGATATTGTCAGGTATATAACAAAGCTTTGTTTAGATACTTTTCTTTATTTATTTATTTGAGACTGTCCTGCAGTGCCGTTTTAAATATTTCCTGTGGTTTTGAACTCTGTCACTGCAAATATATATTTAGTATTGTCTTGTTCTTTTATTATTTATTATTAAATATACATAAATTTTTCATACCTTTCATTGTGGTTGATCTTTGTAAAGCCATTTACATTTTGCGAGTACTTGCATATTTATTTGGTGATACTGTATGGGCCACTCCTAATAGTCTTGCTCTTGATCAAACTACGAGTTATTTTAATAGTAACATTACACGGTAGGATTGGACACCTTTTGTTAAGGTTCTTAAAGTAGGTGCTAAGGAGTTGGCTGGTGGCAGTGATAACTATCTTACAGTATGGGCAAAAGAAGGCATAGCTAGTAATACTGAGCCAGCCTTTCCCAGGTGTGTGTGTGTGTGTGTGTGTGTGTGTGTGTGTGTGTGTGTGTGTGTGTGTGTGGAAATCAAACTTCAAACAGACAGTGTGTCAGCTACTTGGGCAGGGACACAAAGCACTGGCTGGACAGAGAGGATGCTGGAGGTCTTGGCTTGGCCACTCAGCTGAGATTTCAACTGTATAGTTGTGCCAGTGGGGAGTCTTACTGGGGATTTGGAGAAAGAGGGAGAAATCAGCCCCAGACTAAATGCAGTCTCTGTGTGCTCTTAAAGGAAAATGCACTTGATGGAGAGAGATGCATCTGGAAATACTGTGTGTGCACCTTGTCATCCTCTCAATGTACATCCCCCACTAGTGCCAGTGGTGAGGACTAAGGCTCCTTGATTATTGGTCCAGTGGTGGGGCATCACATACCCTACTAATTATCCCCCTTTTTAATGGCTGCTTCAATTTCACATGCAACTAAAAACTCAACCACAGCTGCTGTTTCACTTAGCACTCCTCCATCCCTTACCTTATAATTCCTTGGTGTTTTAGGCAGTCTTTAACTTGCAGTGTAAACTTGGCCTCATCCCACTCAGTTAATTTCCCTCCCTAGTCATTTGCTCCCAATATCTTGGTTCCTTGGTTAATTTTCTCCAGTGAATTCCATTTCCCTATTGCCTATTTTCTGTACTCTGACATGCAGTCATCTCTACTGGCAAACTCTCCTTTCTGCATTCACATGTTGCCTTAGATCTTAGAATACATTCTGCTACTTTATGAATATAAAGTTACATATGGTTGTTATTACCTTTAAGGACTTGCAGCAAAACTCTTACTGTCTCATTTCTTGAACTCCCCCTCTCCACCATTTCATCATCATCCACTTCTTCTTTAATATATAACCTTCTGCTTGTGTTATGTTTTTAAGCTTTAACTGTATAATTCGTTATTAACTGCCATTGATAATTTCTGACTTGTACATAAAACTAAATGGAGTAAATCATTTTCATGCTTGTATTTTGCTATCCATAGTGATAATCAAGACCTGCCAGTTTTTTTCGTTTTTGTATTATCATTAATCTCTTTCTACATATTCTTAGCTGCCATAATAGAAATCTTTTAATTCATATGCCTAATTACTTCATCTTATCATAACCCCATACATATGGGCACTGCTGAACCAATTCATGTGTGAGTAAATAGTATATACTTCATTTTATCTTCATTAGTCTTGTATCCAGAAAATTCTTGTACTGTCTTTAAATGTTTCATAATACTGAAATGTCTTTTTCTGGATTTATCAAGTACAAAATAATATCATCTGCAAATAAGGCTAATTTTTGAGTACCACACCAGTTATATCATATTTTTTAACAAAGGGACTAAATGGCACTAATCAATGGCCACAGGAGTCCATTCTGTTGAAACAGATCCCACAACACATTGTGTGTGCTTTCTTTAAGTCCATAAAATGCAGGTAAAGACTACTGGAAAATTCTCAAGAAAACTCTAATGCACTTGCATACAAAGGCAAATAGGTGAATCACTGTTACAAGGTGAAAAGGGAGCTACATTTTTCATCCAATACTAAAAATTTCATTTCAGACAATAATTGCTCTGATGCAAGTATTCCCAAGAGGGCTGAACAGTATGAAGCCTGTAAAAATGGAGCAGCACTCCCTGTATACCATTTTTGAAAGTAGAGACTATAATCCCATTTTGCCAGTCCAGAGGTACTCTCCCCAAGTTTTGCACAAAATTGAAAAGACAAGTTAACAATCACAGCTAACAGTATCTAATGCCTTCAGACTTCTGATCAGATCTTAAGTTCATAGGAAAGTAGTACAAAATCAGTTTACAGACCATTACAAGCCTAGCCAATAAACCTCAATTAAAAGTCCCCTTCAGCCAAAATGAGGGCAAAATAAGTTATCCCAGGGAGGTTTTGAGGATGCCCATCCAATTATCTATGTTATGTAAAGTGGCAAGGGTGCTTCTTGGTTTGACATGTATAGGAAATGTGTTCCAGTGAAAGGGAATACAATGGGATATGAATCTATCATGATAACATGTCTAACTTGGCTGTTGATGAAAGCTTTGGTCCTTTAACTTAGTATTTGGGTAAATATTTGTTCTGTGAAGGAATAGGAGGTCAAGGATGGTCAGGACTTTGATATCTTAAAAGGCTACACAAACATCAACATAGAGGAGTCTATAGTGGGTGAAATATGTGACAGGGCTGCCAGCCTGTTCATATAACTGACGATCCTGAGGTTATCAATCTTTGGAGAATCTCTGAAGTCACTCAGGTTGTGTGGTATGTTTCAAAAATGCATGTCAAAATGGACCTTAGTGTCAATAATGGATCTTTTAAGAGATTTGTAAAGGGAAGTTAAGACTTCCCTGGATCTACAGGAAATGCCTTTAAAAATTATTTAAATCAGAAGGAAGGGTTTCTGAACAACTATGGAAACATGATGGTGGAAAGAACAAATACCTAGACCTCTTAGAAAAGTATTTGATTGTAGAGGTGTATCATTTATATGGTATGATGTGGAAATATTTGATTATCAAAATGAACTACACCATATTTTTTCATATTTAATATGAGACCATTGTCCTTACACCAAATGTTAATGTCTAATCCATGTTGAAGCAACCAAGTCACAAACTTAGATAATCATAACTGGAAATGTTGGCTTGAAGATATAAGAAATAAATCCTAAAGAGGAGAGGGCCCCAAGGTGAGCTCTGTGATACAACACTTACACACACACACACACACACACACACACACACACACACACACACACACACACACACTCACACACAAACATATATATATATATATATATATATATATATATATATATATATATATATATATATACATACACACACATACATATAACATCTGTGTGATACTGTGATACTGTGACTTTGACTTTTTGACTACTAATTTTTTCAGTAAACCAATGTATGTACACAACACACACACACACACACACACACACACACACACACACACACACACACACACACACACAACACTCACACACAAACATATATATATATATATATATATATATATATGTAACATAGATATATATATATATATATATATATATATATATATATACACACACACATACATATATATATTTTGCTTTAAGAATTGGTACCTGTTCCATCATCCAACCAGTTAGCTATCTACTGCACACTAAACACATTTATATTCAGACTTATATATCTGTTAGCATCTACCAGGGGAACAGAAGCAAATCCTTGGACAGGTCCAGATATGTTATATGTACTGCCCAACAACTATGCTTCAATGATGCTGAACGATGTTTTAATTTTGTTTGTTTTACATTATTTTTACATGTGCTGAGGATGTTGCTCTAAGCATGACTAGTAGCATGTCAATATTTGCAATATCAACAGTTTCTGGCTGATACTGTGAATATCGATACTTGGGTGTTTTGACTAATTTCAGTAAACCAAGAAATGTATATCTACACACTCAAAACACACACACACACACACACACACACACACACACACACACATATACAAAAAGAAAATGCAGCGTGTGTGTGAGAGGGTCTACATTAGATACTCGAAGAGGCATTTCATTGAACGCCTCTTCATCAACTCGTAAACCAAGAAAACACAAAACAGTGAATGTCCATATATGCGATTTCTTTCATTGGGAAATAAATCACTTACCCTAAACAAAAAACACATCACTACGAACAATACAAAGTGGGGGGCTTCACCCCCACACCCCCCAACGTGGAGGGCTGTGCTCCCCACACCCTCCTAACTAAATATACTAACTCCGACATCACACTACTGTGGGGAAAACGGCAAAGTAACAGAGGTGGCCAAGAGATTTCTTTCTCAGGGAAAGAAATTGCTTATATGGCCATTCGCTGTTTTGTGTTTCCGTTATTTAATGGTCGATGAAGAGGGGTACGATGAAATAACTCCGAGTATATAACAGGGACCCTGAGTGAGAGTGTATGCATGTATGTAAGTGAAAGAGAGAGAGAGAGAGAGCGATTGTGTATGTGCTTCTGTCTGCATGTGTGATGTTAATGGGTGCATGAAAGCAGAGAGACTGTGTGTATCTGGTCATGTGAGAGAGAGAGAGAGAGAGATGGATAGAGAGAGTGAGAGAGAGAAAGTGAGAGTGATGTGTGAATGAATGCATGCATGTAAGCAGAAAAAACTGCTTGTCAGAGAGATTGATGAGACTGAATGTGTGTATGAAAGCAGCTGGAGACTGAGAGATTGTGAAAGCGGGTGAGACAGATCTTGTGAGAGTGAATGTGTGTATGAAAGCAGAGGAGACTCTGTGTGTATATGTATGCATGTTGAAGGAGAAGAGACTGCATATGTGTGCATGGGAGAGAGAATAGGCTGTATGTAAAATTGTTGTGTTTCACTTCCTTATTTTTTTAGCACTACATTATTTTTATATATATTTGATGTAAAATGCTTCCTCCAACACCATTAACATATACTACAGCAAGTTTGAAACAGTAGGAGGGCACTATTTTACATTAAAAATATATTAAAAAATAATAATAGTACTTAAAAAATAAATAAGCAAGTAAAACACAACAATTTTACAGTGAGCCCATTGTTTAACCCCAATAATGCCCTCCAGAGTGTGTGTTAATGTGTAATTAACGCCCTTCTAGGGGTGAGGCCTCATAACACCCCATGGTCGGGAGTTAATTACACATTAACAAACAGCCTGGAGGGCATTATTGCTTGCATATTAACTGTACATATTAACTGAAGGAAGTAAAGTGGAAATCAGCAGCTTCTGATTGCTATGAGTTGTCATTTCCACATGCTGTACCCAGATTCTGATATCAGCATGTAAAGCATAGATCAGAAGAGCAGTTCACAATGGCCAAACCAATGCATTCAAATTAAATAAGCAGGAATTATTTTATATATATATCCAAGATTGCTTATAATATTGGAATTAGTAAGCATAAGCATCTTATGAATATGCATATACATAAGGAATGCAATATTTACTAAGTAAGATTAATAAAAAAGCAGTATCAGTAAATTAAGAATATGTACACATACTATAATATTTAAATTAAGAACCATTGATCAAATAGCTGTTTGACGGGAGATTTCAGAAATACAAGATATATAGAATAAGGTAGAATACTGGTGGGAAAATAAGATAAAGATATAATTAAATAACAAACTGCTTTTTAAGAAAGATGTCTATTGCATATACCTGCATATGACAGAAATGTGACTGTACAAGGTCTCATATACTTTACACAGAAACTCATAAAATACTTCAAAATAATATGAAAGCTGAAATTTGAAGCTTGGTCATGTAAACTTTCAAGCTTTTTACATACCAAATGTTATTAGATTCATTAATATTACCTGAAATAACTAATTTCATAAGTCAAAGTTGAAACATGGGTGATTTATTGCTGAATCAGTACATTAATTTTGATCAAGTAAAGCAAAATTTTCAATATGTTTGAATTCAGGAAGGGGGAATGGGGTGTAAATTGAACACTTTGTAACTTTTTAATACAGTATAGACTGCAATCCTTTTTTTTACTCCATAAAAATAGTAAGACATTCTATTTGACCCCAGTAATGTCCATATTTTATGAAGTAGTTTAATAAGCTAATTTTTTTTAAATATTATGATATTTGATGTGTTGAGTATTGCAGAAATTTGAAAGATAGGCACTTGTACTTTAAAAATGAATTCAGAGCTTTTTGTTATAGCTATAAGATGCATGTGTGTCTTGACATGATAAATATACATGTACATTGTTCTCTCGTTTGTATTATAGTTTAGTATGATAAGATTACTTGTTTACTATAAGTTTACAGATGTCTTCATCTCTTTGGGTCCCATTATGTTATACCTATTTATTTAGAGATCTACTTATAATAATGTTGAATGAATGAATACTTTAGAATATATATAAATATGTGTATAGTATACTATTTATTAGATTAATGTCTATGATTAACAGAAGAGGACTATTACACTTGTATGTAGTAATGGGGAATCGTTTTAAATGGCAAAATATATTAATAGTTATTTTCACTTATATGTACTGTTGCATTAATTATTTATAAAGTCATAACAGCCTTTGGATATTTGTTATATGCATTTTTAGCTGTTGCTAGAGACAGCGATAGTTTAGTAGTTCGACTATTCAATAGACTAGGAACTTTGTTTCCATGGTGGGTTGTGCTTTATTATTATTTTAATATACAGTTATAGTTACAGACTTCTCATTGTTTCTGATATTTTTGAATTTTAGTAGTTCAGTTTGTAGAAAGGAAGAATTAAAAAAATCTGGAATGCAAGATAGTGTCAGAGGAATACATTAGAGCCTTACATATAATTAAATTATCTTTTTAAAGATTTTTTTTTAATTCAGAGCATGGATAGTTTTAATGTATTATCTACAAATGTAAACGGATTAAATAATGGCAACAAAAGGAAATCATTAACAAGATACCTAAAATTAAATAGAAGAGACATTATATTCTTGTAAGGGACTCACTTGATAAAGATATACAATATTTAAATAACAGGTTATGACGTGTTATCAACTGCTTTTTCTATCAAAAAGAAGAGAAGAACTGCTGTACCTTGGGGAAAATCCACTGTAATGTCTAAGGTCATAGAATCCTTTCATGATACTAAAATAATGTATACATTTGTAATAATTAAATATAATGGCAAACTCTATATATTAGTGAATTTTACTGGATTCCTTGAATAGGTGCAAGAGTGTCTAAAGGTCACTTTAATAACTGTGGGAGATCTAAATTCTTTAAAGAAACGAATGAAGAAACTGACAAGTTTCAAGAAGTATCACTGCTGAAATGTAATACCAATAAAACTGAAACCTTAGCATTACATCAATTAGTAGATTGTAAGTTTGTAAGGATAAATTTATAGATATATATATATATATATATATATAGATATATAGATATATATATATATATATATATATATATGAAAATAAAATATTTAGGAATAAAAATCTATCCAGATGTGAGTAAGATTATTAATAATAACTTTGAAAAAGTAATTGAAGAAGCGTTACTTCTTATTAAACAATGGAATGGATTTTTTTTTTACTTTTGAGGATATATTAGTGCTACTTAAAATGATTATATTACTCAAGATTTTATATATATATAAATATATATATATATATATATATATATATATATATATATATATATATATATATATATTGCAGTTAACAGATTTAATATGTGAATATAAAACTTTTAAAAGAAAATGTAAACATGTTAACTTCATTATAGTATCCTAAAAATCAAATGATTGCTTACAGAAATCATATACGGTTATGGGAGTATGGTGGTATTTGCTTTCCAGATGTAGAATCTTATTCTATTGCTGCAAGCTTTAACTCTAATATAATCTAGATCGACTCAACCTACACTAGTCGATGGAAACCATCCAGGAGCAGATTATACTAAATTCTTACAAGTTTGTTAAAGATGATAAATTAGAAATATGTACTAATCCTTTCATCTGGTTAACAAAATTTATCTAGAAGGAAATTCATTTCAGTCTTTAGACTCTGCATATATGAAATCAATAAAACTCCATTAATATTAAAATGGAAATGTTTGTATTTTCCTATTGCACATACCTCTAGATTTAAGGAAACTCAGAACAATGGAAAAATGAATATACTAAAAAGGAATGGATTACAATTATGGTGTGATTGCTTTGAAAAAGGAAAAGCTAAGTCTTCACAATATTTAATGAGGGGATAAAAGCTGGATGACTCTGCTAACCAGTTAATATTAACCATCAGTAAGAAATTGAATGAGTTTGTGGATAATATAAATGAAGAGGAACAGAACATTATTACTCCATTATATGAATATATGAATGCTATTACTGAAGGTCAATTTACCTACAAAGGAAGCTTATCCAAGCTATACAAGTTAATTATAAATAATAATAATTTTGATGAAAAATTCTGGAACTTTCTAGATAGTGGTGGATTGAGTGACTCATTAGATGGCAAGAACAAAGCTTTGATACTTAAGTCAGTTGGTCAGACGTCTTCAAGTTTATACAGGAAAGTTTTTATGTAGAAATATATACACACAATGTTTGTTCCTCCATACAAAATCTCTGAGTTTAGTAAAATGACTTCTTCAGTTTGTTGGAGATGTAGTAAAGATGTAAAAGCTGACTGGACGCACATGCTTATATAGTGTGAAACATTAAATGTATATTGGGAAGAGATAAGTGCATTTTTATGGGGTTATGATAATTGTTATTTAACTAGATCAATAATGCTGGTGAATGTTCCACTTCCCATATCTGTAATAACCAAAGAGAAAAGACTCTTTTGGGCTCTGTTGGCAGTTGCTTGAAAAAATATCACAAAAAAAATGGAAATCAAACTTGGCTCCTACATTCAAATGATTTTTAAATTTAACAAAATACTATGTAAAACATAAAAAGTGACCAGAATAAGATCTATACAGCAAAGTAAAACCTTTAGTGGTTGGGATAACCTTGAAATGTTGCTATTGAAACACCAATATTCTTAAGGTGTCAATTGCAGCTTATCAATGCATAATAACATGTGAAGTTGAATTTCTTCCTTTCTGTGTATCTATTGTAAATATGTTAAATTAATAAAAATGTTTTTAAAAATAGAGTCTCCAAGAATAATTAAAATATTATGAAATGGAAAGAGATGGTCTTTAAATTATATAAGAAAATGTTTGATTGTAGGAGGAGGATGGGGATAAGTAGAGATATCAAATATTAGCCAATGGCACAACAAGTAGCACGTGTCTTTGGTGCTGCAAGATTAGAAGACTGTGGGTTGCATTCCCATTCCAGGTTCATTGGACCATTTCCAGTGTTATCACTACAATGCAGCATCAAGGGGGTGCTGCACTCCTGAGTATACCTTCCTTTGGATGAGATGTTAAACCAGTGGCCCATCTGGCAGAGTTGGTGATAGCTCAGGTGGATGTTAAAGATCCCACAGTATCTATCAAAAGCAGTATATTTTTTATTTGTATAAACCACCGATACTATTTATATAACTTTACACTATTTTACAATTTAAATATTTGCATATGACATGTATAATATTTACAATATTTATAATATTTTGAATATGTACAATATATATGTACAATTATATAACCGCTTCTCAATGCACCAAAATACAAAATTTAATTCATCATTACCCTCTCACCCGAATTCCACAGCCAAAATCTTACCTGTCTAAAATTTCTGCATGACTCCATTTTTATTAAACAAATCTTTGTTTAATCTTTCATTCCAGACTTCTCATGTCATCAAAAACACTTTTATCAATTCTTTCCCTCATGCCATCATATTCTTTCCCATAATACACATACAAAATCGTGTTCATGTACACAATGTCTGCTACTTTATGCTTATAAGAATATTTTCTTTACATATCAAGTCCCAGACATTTTTATCCTTACACATCCTAAAAAAAAGTTCTGATGTTTCTGTTTGATTACAGTTTATACACAGCCTACCATATATTCTCTTATATTTCATTGTTTCTTTTACAAGTAATTTATCTGATGGTCTCCATAAAGAAGTCCTGCCAAATCTTAGCACACCAAAATCTTAACCTTCTTTTCTTTATAGCCTCAACTACCTCATTTCTTAGTCCTCCCAAGGAAAAGTACATGGAAAGTTCTCTGAAGCCCTAATCAAATTATACTGGTAGTATAAATACCTCCTCAGGTCTCCTTGAATAGAAGTCACTAGCCTAGTGGAACTAACCCAGCTAACACAAAGGAATATAAAATAAAAAAAATAAATATAGTAGTACTGGTATATGTAGAAGGGATTTTGGGGAAGCTGAGATACAGAAGGCAATGAAGAACATACAGCAAAAGATCTGCAGTATTCCTTTAGCCATATTGTAGGTATACTAACTCAATTTTATTCAGGCTACAGTTTCTTCTTCAATAGAACAAGTTTTTCTTCCACACTCTGAGACTGTCATCTCCACCTACACAGAGTCCTTCAGACTCAGTATTTCCTCTAGGATTAGAGGCAAGCAAATTTCATTCCATTAGTCTAGAATAACCCTAACATACAGACTGGAATAGCTGCCCATCATTAGCTTCAGTCCCTGATTCCTGTCGAAAATTTCTGCATCTGCCTTATGTCACATTTCCCCCTACTGGACACTCTAGGATCAGCAGTGGTATGCCTTTCTTCTCCCATATTCCTCCTAGTTTTTAGCACCAGCTTAACAGTCAATACATTATATGACTACCCTAGCATAGAGCTCATTTCCTGTGACCTCAGATGTGGTTTAGGTCAGTAACAACCCATCTACATTCATACAGTAGTGACCTTGATAGTACAAAATTTTGAAATTAAAGAGCTGTTGGAATAAGGCACATCTGGCTAGCTTGGAATTATTATGATCTCTTTGCATATACAGCCACTGAAGATGTATCAAGAACTCTTTTCTTAGCTGATAATAAAAGTGAACAATCTCAATGAATGGTTAAACATTCCATTTCAATCACTGAGTACTTTCATTTAACATTACTTGGGTTTATGCTTAAAAAGCATATAGATTGTTTGGTTTCCTCCTATGTTTTTGTGTGCCAATGCCTACGTCAGAGATATTTATAGAAATCATAACCTGGTTAGATAAATCAGGAGCTAGTAAGATGGGCACAGCATGAATTTCAACTTCCAGAATGCCACATTTGTCATCCCTGTCCATCTGAAGTTTAATGGGGTCTTCCCCTTAGTCAAGTCCATCAGAGGGGACATTATCATAGCAAAGTGATGAACTTGTAGTAGTAATTAGTCACCCTAATTTTTTTTTTTTGTTAATGTGTATGGGCCATTTTCATGTGGCCTCTACCTTCTCTGCTTGTGATTTTATCTCTCTCTTCCTATCATATAGCCTAAGTAACAGACTTTGGCCACACCTATCTTGCATTTATTTAGCTGATTTGACTGCTAATCCTGCTTGATATAAACTGTCTATAATACCGTGAACCTTAATAAGTCCTTTGGAAAAAAAAATTGCATTAACAAGGCAAGCCATACCCTAACTTGTTTGAAGCTTCTGTGTCCAGTCCATAATCCTGTTAAAAAATTGCTTGGGCTGCATGAAGGCCAAATGGCATGACCTTATTTGAAAAAGTCCACCCAGTATCAAAAATGCTGTTTTCTCCTTGGCCTCTAAAGTTAATGGGACTTGCCAGCAACCCTTGGTCAAGTCAGGAGTGGGCAGAAGCCAACCTTTTCACCTGCTTTTCAACTGGGCAGAAGCCAAGATTTCCACCTGTTTTTCAACTAGTTCATCTACTTTAGGCACTTGTAAGTAATCAAATTTAGGCACACTAAGATTTTGCAATGACGTTAAGAAACTGAAAGTCCCATCAGGTTTCATAGCTACTAAAATGGGGCTATTCTAGATGACTTAAGAAAGAGTGACTGCTTTCAGGAGGAAACTACTCCATATACGAGACACTGGAATACAGCAAACTGGAACAAGTTGTAGAAAGAAGAGACCCAAATGCATAGCTGTGCATTTGGTGCTCTTCTTTCTACTACTTGTACCAGTTTTTTGTCTTTTCATTGGTCTTGGAGACTGGAATACAGCAACAAGTGCTGCAGGATTATAGGTAGAACTATTGTCTACTGTATGCTGTTTATGGGGAGGTATTTGTCAAAAATGATGCACTTAACCTCTGTGCCTGATAATGCCTGATACTGACCAACATGTTTACTATCACAACCTTAAACCATACAATTTTGAAATGTACAACCCTGGGACGATAGTATCAATGATCATAATGCTGAAGACCACAATATTTAACTTCTGAACTTTCCCCTGCATCAAGACCCTTGCAGGACCCATGTCAGTATGTGTTCTTGGGTACACCCCTGTGAAGAATCCATGTTAACACTCATTCCCAAGTTTACATTGGGAATATTTGGTATTCAAGATTGTTTATCACTGTGATCTTTAGCATTTTGATCTTTGAATTTATGGTCCCATGATTGTGTATTTCAAGATTGTCTGGTTGAAGACAGAGAGTAAACTAACTAAACACTGTCAGTGATGTAACAGATAGCACTCTCGCCTTTGGTGCAGAAGGCTGGCGGTTCTATTCCTACACTAAGTAAATGGATTGCTGATAGTGCAGTGAAGCATTAGGGGGATGCTGCACTCTAAGTGTGTCTCCTTCAGATGAGACACTAAACTGACATCCCATCTGCATGGGTAAGAGGCAGCTCAGGTGGATGTAAAAGATCCCATGGCACCTATCAAAAAGAGGGATTCCTAATTTAACACAACACAAAAACATTATAATGTGCCCATATTTAGAGGCACATATATAACATCCTCAATGTTATTCTTTCACACCTGACCCCGACTCCTTCTTGCACAACCATAATCAAATTTTTGTTCCAATATATCTGGCAAAATCCATTTCACATTGACAAAATTTAATTCAATCTTTTATTCCAAATAACCCATATTACATAAAATATTCTTAGCCACCCTTCTCACATATCCTTTTTTCTTGTTCTTATAATATCCATACATAATCATATTCATATCTATATTTTTTATGTCATTAATATTCTCAAAAAAATCCTCACACAACTTTTTCCAGAGTTTCACCACTTTTTTTTTTATGTAAAAAACATGCTCTGTTGTCTCTTCCTCCCCAGGAAATAAACACACTCTTTCAACGTTCTTTTATATGGTATATTACCTTTACAGTTAATGTATTTATCTATCACCAGTGTCTACAAGAAATCCTGACACTTTTCTCTGTTGGTACACTACTTTTTCCTTACTTTAATGGCTTTAATTACTTCTTCTGGTAAAATGTCCCATGTAGATACATAATAATATTGTTTTAACACATTATATCTTATCATTCTATCTTTCTTAATATCATCATTCTTTTATTTTAGGTGTTAATAGTTTTCTCTATATAATTTTTAATTTCTTCATCTATATATTTTTCCTTCCTCTCAATATCTCTCCGAATATTTTATACTTATGTTTAAACATGCTCACTATTAATTCCTCATTATCTTCCTTCACTAACTTTAATACTCTACACTAGTTTAAAAAAGGAGAACTGAATTTAGTAAACCCAGTCCCCCTTCATCTTCACACATATACAACACACCTCTTTCACTGGGTATAATCTTGCACCCCATATGAAAGGGAACACCAACTGCTTAATTTTCTTTCCATATTTTATGGGAACATAAAATATTTGTTATATATGCTATTTTTCTTTTTCACAAATGTTAATATATACATTTTTAACAGAACGCACATTCGATTCACTATTTTATCAAACCCTCCCATCGCATCATAACGATATCATTTTTCACAAACTTTATCACTAGCAAATACACACTTCATTCATTGTAAAATATACAACCGCAGTTTTCACATCACCCAACCCCTTCTTTTTATCTTAATTCACAGTCATTCCCATTTCCTTTAAACACCCATTCAGACAAAGCAACACCTCTCATCTATATTTTGTTCTTAGCAACTATAGCTATATTGCCTGCGTATGTCAAAACTACTAGAATTAATATTTCCTTTTGAATCACATCTAACATATTTATTTTGTAAGCTACTTCACTCACTATTCCATTTATTACCAATGCAAACAATATTCTACTCTTGGGGCATCCCTGACTTATACAACACTTCATGCATATTTCTTTACTCAGCCACCCATTTACTAACACTCTCATCCTATTATTTTGATATGCTGACATACACACACTCCTAATTCTATTACCTATTCCATACTTCTCCATAACATCCTACAAAGCATCATGTCCTAATTTATCAAATGCCTTGCTAATGTCACCTACCATAAGTTTCACATCCTCTTGTTTATCTATAATAAAATCTACAGTTTCTCTCACACCCATTAACAATTCTTGATATTCCTTCCCTATTATACCATAAATACTTTCTTCCATAATTTCTTCTTCTTTTCTTTTATTCTTCTCTGAATTATTGTTATAAAATTGTTATAATCTTTGCTAGTTAATGTGACAGATTTCCAATTGTTTATGTATTTCTTCTCATCTTTCTTCCATATATATTTTAATATCTTACTACATTAACTCTTCATAAACAAATCCCTCTGTCACCCATTCATTTAATACATTTACAAAGTATTCTTTGCCAAGCTATTAATTTTTACAATCCATACCCTATACCATCTGGATCTGATACTGAATCAACGCTTAATTTTCTAAGTACTTCATCCAATTCATTAATAGTAGTTCCTTTTTCAAATTCTTCTTTAACTCATTCTGGATTTTTTGCTTTCTATTCTTTTTTAATTTCCTTGTTTTTACTCTTACACATATTTTCCATATGGTGTACTACACAGCTTACAAGTTGCTCGTGTTCTTTTAACCTCTCCTTTTACATTTTTCAGTTCCTCATTACACTAACATTTTTCAATTCCCTCATTACACCTTTACTATTTTACTCAAATATGCAGATACTGCCTCTCATCTCCCTTGTAAATATCTCTGCCTAAACAGTAATGCCTTTCCCTGGGATTTAATAAAGCGTTTCTTCTGTGCCAAAATAGTGCAGCAGCTTCTGCATGGAATATGGCCACCGAGTGATTCAGTAAACAAGGCTGGGGACGTGCACAAGCCTGCCAGCACTATTCTGGCATGGACACCACTGAATAATGCTAATTACCTCATTTGCTGGTGAAAACCATGCAAATGAGGTGAATTAGCGATTCAGTAAGCAGACAGGCATCCATGCCAGAACAGTGTCAGCTGCAGAAATGTATTTGGTTACTGACCGTGCATATTTCTGCAAAAATCAGAACAGGGGCATGACAGCTCAAAGAAAAACATGTATTATGATCATTATGCATGTCAATGGCCAAAAATATGGCCATTGGCATAGAAAAGAGTTATAAAAATCAAAGTTGATTTTTGGGCGATTTCAGCCACTTAAGCATAGCACAGTGGTGCAGAAATGAGAAAATAAAAAAAAATTGTAAAAAGACAATTTTAAGTGAAATCTGCATTTTGCCATTACAGTGTATAGCATGCAGAATCAAAACAATAACAGGTAACACTGGTTGCTAAAGAGAAAGGCTCTCATGTAGTGGTGTAACAAGAGACTAAGGTGGTGGGGTATGCAAATAAGCCAATTTTAATGAATACTAACATGGGAGAACACTGTCTGGATGCACCTAACCATGTAGGAGCTATAAAGCAGTGGTGTAAGCAAGAGCAGCAGCAGACATGAAAAGGGGGTGTGTCATGCTTGGTGTAAGCACATTGGAGCTCCACGGCTTCCACTTGAGCTTAGCTAAGCACAACTAAGCAAGAGGGTATGTCTGAGGCTGTATGTACTTACTCCATGAAATGGGGAACATGTTCATGTCCAGGGGAGGGCCATTTCTGCTTAAAAGTGTTTACTTTAGCTAAACAGGTTTGCGCAGCATGCACCAACTCTTAAACAAAAAAAAAAAAAAAAAAACGGAAATAGCAGAATTGTTTACGTTTGGGCAGCGGGTTTGTGCTGTGTGCCACAGGGCTTAAAAGGGGCAGAAATGGGAAGGGGAAAAAAACAGGAAATAGCAGAATAAAAGCAGTCAAGAACAAATAATATAGCTGGCAAGTGGAATGTATCATAGTCAGCCATACAGGCAACATCTGCAGCACAACAGTATAAACTGCACAAACACCTTTCAGTCTGTTTTTTTCCCACAAACTCTGCATCACTTGTGTACACACTCGGGGGAATTTTAACCAACAAAATGTTAGGGGCTGCTGTTGCTTTGACACGTCAGTATGTGCTAGAGGCTGAGGGCAGTGAGGAGGATAATGCTGACAACATCCCCTGACTGAGGAGGAGGAGAAGAGTGTTCAGATCCAGAGTAACCTACCAGGGGCTACATGATCTGAAGATACTAGAGCGTTACAGGGTGGACAGGGACATACTTCAGCAACCCATCAAGCATCAAGCTGTGCCGGCCTCAACTCAGACCCAGAGCCAACAGAGGGGAAACCCATCCCAGTGGATACCAAGGTATGTGTAGCCTTAAGAATATAGGCTACAGATACATTCCAAAGACCTACTCGGGACATCATGGGGGTCTCACAGGCACCTGCAACCAGGGTACTCCACCAGTTCCTAAAAGCCATGCTACCACATGCCAGTGAGCACAATTACTTTCCCAGCACCCGCGAGGAGAGGACCAGCAATATGTTCCTCTTCCACCATACAGCAGACTACCCGAAGGTACTGGGTGCCATAGACTGCACGCACATCCACACTGAAGCACCATCTGGTGAACAGGGTAGGGTCTACGTAAACCACAAAGGCTTTCACTCCATCAACTGCCAGGTCATGTGCAATGCCCAGGGCATTATCATTAATGTGTGTGCTGGCACCCTGGAAGCTATTACGATTCCCACATCTGGCATTCCTCACAGCTGCACCAGGGGATTTGCCAGGGGGAATATCCCATAAGGCCATCTGGTGAGGGATGCTGCCTATGCAATGGAGCTGTGGATGATGACACCCATCAGAAATGCACACCCACTCAAGAACGCCATAATGAGGCATACTCACAAACCAGGATCATTACAGAGCATGCGTTTGGGATGCTCAAGTCATGGTTCCACTGCCTTGAAATATCTGGTGGAGCCCTGTAATACTCTCCAGCCACATATGCACACATGTTCATAGTATGTGCCATGTTACACAATATGATCCCGTGGAAACAGCTGCTAAAGGAACAGCACGGGGAAGGACCACACAGCCACCTACCATTGCCAAGGTCCCCACAGCCACAGAGGGACTCAGAGGAGGAAAACCATGAGCCAGCTCCTGTAGGCAGATGAAGGCATGCCCACTATGCCCTGGCCTTGGCAAAGAGGCAACGCATAGTACATGCACTGACACTGTAGGGACCCAGAAACTGACACCTCTCTCCGACTCAGACACACAGTAAAATGGATGCCACACACATCATACTACCTTACCATGTATAGGCAGTGAGATGCGTGCATCTGACATAGGCAGCCCTAAGCACCATCCTCATAACTGCTGTAGGTACAAAGTAAGTCAGTCTTCTTAACAATAAATGAATGGAGTTGTATGTTTTGGAAGCATATCTCTGGTATCGCTGCAAGCATGCAAGGGAATGGTGTGGCCTACTGGGATAGCAGCAGACAAGTGACAGCTACGTGGGACACAAGGAAATGTTTGCCTAATACAGGCTTCCTCACACTATGTAGTAGTATCCAAGGTGACAAATCCCACTGCAGATATGTGGGGGCCAATTAAATGGGGGGGGGGGTCTTAGGTCACAGGCAATGATATCAGTGTGGGGTTCCCATACTCACCTGTCAGCCTCACCCAGCAAGTCAGCCATAGAAAACCATAAAGAAATGTCTGGCAAAGGCCCACAAATGCTGACAATGATGAAATATCCCCTACAGACTAACACAGGGATAGCACAGCAGGTCATGTAGTTGCAGTAAGGCTCTGAAGGGTAACAAGTCTGAAACTCAAATGTATACCATAACAATCTGACCTGTGGTCTTAAGTGATATGCCACTAGTCTCCAAGACAGGGCACAATACTATGCTAATGGAACCAAAATGTAAAGCAAATAGCACAGTCTGTGCAAATGTGTACTGTTGACAGGTGTCCCCCGACACCCATATTCCCATAGAAATGTAGTAACATGTATGTTTATAGGGAAATAGCAGCAGAGCACACATTGCCAGGGCTATCCCAATCACATGAGAACTTGTTGCATGTCCACAATATGCAGGAGTCAATGAGCTATGTATATGTGTGATTAACACTGTCAGGATGTGGCCAGCACTTACTCTCAGCTGTTGTGTTGTACTGGCCTAGGTACCGTACTGTGGTTGACCCAGGGTCATGTTCCGAGAACTGCAGTGCCAACTATTCTGCATGTCGGCTACACCTATGGTAGAAGTTGTACACACTGTCCTGATATCAATATTGGTTAATGCAGGAAAGCTATACAGGTCATGGACAGGGGGCCACACATATGGACAGTACACAGCTTGGAGTAAACTACACAGTGCCTACCATACCTCTTAACTGTATAGACCTGTTACAGAATGTCTAGAGGTTTGCATCATATTTGTGGTCTGTATATCATGAAATAGTGACTTTCTGGAAATTCTTTAGCAAATCTCGTAAGACAAAGGTCAGAAAATAATGACAGACTGTACAGTCAGACTTCATACCCTATAGAAATAGGCATGCTAATGCAAAACCTGTTATTGAATCACCTTTCTAGGTTTGCAAGGCCAATACTTAAAAATGGTAACTGTATTTAGGCCTCTGTCCCCCAATTACTTATGGCTGTGTCCAGATGTCTGGCTCACAGACATCAAGATGTATGGTGCCTAGTAGGACACTGCTAGTGTACAAAAGGCTACCACCTTTCTGTGTCAGCAATGACATGTCACTGGCCAGCAGCCACACCCCTGGAATGACACAGGTTGTCACAGAAGGAGCACAAGTATGCCTTGTATATCTGTTCTGCTTGTCCCAACATTGCATTTGCCTGTCAATTATTTGCAAAACAAGAAAGGTTCATGTCAAAACAGCAATGGCAGACAGTGGGGATGCAGATGTCATACCCATAAGAGCAAACAAGCAATTACCAAACTGGTCTACCAACTGTCTCTGTTTGGCAGAACATTATTAACACCCTGTCCCCATGTGTGAGCCTTTGTCTGACTGTCATATCTGGGCTTGTCCAGATGTCAGTCTGTGATAATATGACAGCTAGGCCCACATACAGCCTCATAACAACATATAGCAACACAAACCATCTAAGAACCGCAGCAAATGGAGTGGTACAGTGATGGACAACCTGCTAAATAGCTACATTCAGAGGTGTAAAGTCCACAACATTGTGTGTGATGTAATGACATGTACTCCAACCACATCAGCATTACAAATACATAACAGCAGTCACTGTGGTCAAAACATATGACTGGTCTACAGAAGGACAAAGAGACACACATAAGGGGAAGGGGAACCACTAGGCCATACAAATGGAGAATGTGTACACCAGAACAGATTGTGCAGTAACATAGGTGCCATGCAGTATAAAGAGTCAGTAAACATGGCCTGCAAATATACAACACACACCCATGTAAGTGGAGGTCCGCAACAAAACAAAACCCAAACAATGGACACCTCAGAGGCAAAATCACATGAGAACTCCACAAACCAACACACCACAGACCATGCAGACTCCACACATCAGGGTCTTGCAAACACTAAGACCTTAACCCAAACACCTACTCTACACAGATAGACTAACAGCACTGTCCCTCTACCCTGTTCCATACAGACTCTGCTGAGGTAACCCCTGTCTGGCATACAAAGCAAAACAGACCCTGCCTTGATGGGACTGTTGCACATCTGGAACTCAAGGCCCACTCCATCAACCTGTAGGTGCAGCATCAACCTGGGGTGTGATAGCAATACAGCTTGTTGGTGTGACAGATACGTGTACCCCTCCCCCATCTGTGGAATACACTCCCTATCAACAGCTAGCCAAGTGCCTCAATACACCTAGTGATGCGCTCCCTGTATAAGTGCACAGGAAACACAAAATACAGTCCTGTGATCCCACCTGTGAACCTACTGGACAGGGGCTCTGTGTGCTGGCATGTTGTAACATGGGCTACACTCTTGTCTGCATGGGTTATAAGGGCATTGGGGCCAATACCCTACTAAAGTCATAGCAACCTATCAAACTACACACAACTGTCTGTCAGTGGTTCACCACATTACACTGTACTGCTCTGCCACTGACATACCTGGAAGTCACAGTGCTATGTGGAATATACTACACATATAATGGACATTTCTGCACAGTAGAATGCACTCTGTATCCACAGTCATACCTTCCAACCTCTGACAGCAAGACATCCAGACAAGGTCATAAATAAAAGTGGGACAAAGGCACAATGATAGGCACGTGTTGTAAATACTGCCCTTACATACTGAGAAAGTTGGTAGAATAACGCGTTTTGCATTAGCAAGAATTGTCTGGAGGTTATGAAGTCTGAAACACTAATGTCTGTCATTATTTTGTAATGTCAGTCTTAAATTATATGCAACTAACTTGCCATAAAAACACAAGTTTACGTACACTGGATGAAACTTCTAGACAAACACCTGGAAAATCTGCCAAAAAATGTACAGTTGAGAGGTATGGCTACACCAGGATATGACTTTGCAGGTAAGAAGAATGCCACACAAGCAGGAGATCCCCAGCCGGTATATCACCAAGTTGCTGGACTGTTTACACAGCTTCAGCAGTAAGCCGACTGTAGCCACACCTCACAACTGGCCTTTTTGGGCAAGAATGTATATAGTCGGGCTCATAACATTTGTCTGTGCATCATACATCTAGTATTCCTCTGGAAAAGCACTGTGATGATCTGAGGATGTTAGTCACTAGGTAATGACACAATACATTGCAGTGTCAGACTTCAGATATGTCAGAAAATATATGCTAAAACAAACCCAGTAGCTCTAGGAAAGTCCTGTTTACTTTTGAGAGGTATGGCTGTAGCACACAAAACTCCAGACAGGAGTACAACTATCTCTGTAATGGAGTCCCACTCTCACTATAGAAGGTCATACTGGGCATGCTCCTACACTTAGAGACTCACAAGCCGTGTTGTAACTCACATTGGACTATATAACAGTATTATGCATATATCTTTGCATACAGAAAGCTACATACACCTTAACTGTCCCTACACACACCCATCAGACAGGATTGCCCTCAGCTAGCTCCAGGTTGCACATATGTGATATATCTGCATCTGCTGCATGTAATACACAGACATATATATGGGCAACAAATAACAATAGGTCAAGCATACACACACACACACACACACACACACACACACACACACACACACACACAGACATGGGGAAGAGAGAGACAGTGATAGAGAGAGAGACACACACACAGGGGACACACAGAGAGTGAGTCATACACACGGATAACCTGAATGGCAGAAAGTGATATCCTGCTACGGACAGTGGCATACTGGTCGTAAACAGTTGCACGTGCCAGCATGAAGGCAAGCTCCACTGTGTAATAGTACTAAGGTGGGGGTTATAATATCACATCACCTGCATGTGTGTGTGTGTGTGTGTGTGTGTGTGTGTGTGTGTGTGTGTGTATGTATGTGTGTGTGTGTGTGTGTGTGTGTGTGTGTGTGTGTGTGTGTGTGTGTGTATATGTTTATAGGATGAAGTATTTTGAGGACATTGTCACCCACAACACTTCCCAGTGCCCTACTTTAGCAGATGGAGCTGATGTCATTCCCCTTAGAAGTACCTTTGCACAGCCCCAGCCCTATAAGCTCTGTAGCGCGTGCAATAACTATGTAACAATATAGTACAAATAACTAGATAGGCAGGGGGTTCTATTCCCCATTCTGGCAAATGTGTGTGTGTGTGTGTGTGTGTGTGTGTGTGTGTGTGTGTGTTTGTATGTTTGTAGACTGAAGTATTTTGAGGACTTACCCACCCCCATAACACCCCAGTGCCCTACTTTAGCAGTCCTGCTGATGTCATTCCCCTTAGAAGTACCTCTGTAAATTTGTTAGCCATATAAGCTCTGTAGTGCATGCGATAGCTGTGTAACACTACAGTACAAATAGCTAGATAGGCAGGGGTATTATTCCCAGTTCTGGCAAATATATGTGTGTGTGTGTGTGTGTGTGTGTGTGTGTGTGTGTGTGTGTGTGTGTGTGTGTGTGTGTATATACACAACTGTGTGCAAGTGTGTATGTTTGTAGGATGAAGGATTCTGAGGATATTCCCACCCAGTACACATCCCAGTGCCCCACACTAGCAGTCCTACTGTCATTTACCTTAGAAGCACTTTTGGGCACTTGTCATCCTTATAAGGTCTGTAGTGCGTGCAATAACTGTATAACACTATAGTACAAATAACTAGATAGGTAGGGGTTCTAATCCCAGTCCTGGCAAATGTGTGTGTGTGTGTCTTCATACGTGAAACAGTTTTAGTCCATTCCCAGCCACTACACTCCTTAGTGCCCTACTTTAGCAGTCCTGCTGATGTCATTCCCCTCAGAAGTACCTTTGGATGCATCTATATTACAACATCGAAGTTTTAGTTAATCTAATAATTAAAGCTTGATCTTGTAATATCGAAACCGGAAAATGTAGAAGTCCGTTTCAACCCAGGGAAACACTTCCCTTGGCTGCTTCAAAAAAAAAAAACTTTAGACCCAAAATCAAGTGGGGGATCTGTGCCCCCTACACCCCCCCCTAACTAAATATACCAACTCTGAGATCAATCCAAATTGGAGAAAAGGGCATAATCCACATAGCCAAGGGAAGCACTTCCCTGGGTTGACTCGGACGTTCGACATTTTACAGTTTCGATATTACAAGATCAAGCTTTAGTTATTCGATTAACTACAGCTTCGATCTTGTAATATAGACCCCCTTTGGACAGCCTCAGCCATATAAGCTCAGTGGTGCATGTAATAACTATGCAACAGTATAGTACAAATACCTAGATAGGCAGGGGTTCTATTCTCAAGTCGGGCACATGTGTGTGTGCAAGTGTATGTGCAAGAGTTTGTGTGAATGTTTGTAGGATGAAGTATTTTGAGGACCTTCCCACCCACAACACTTCTCAGTGCACTACTTTAGCAGTCCTGCTGTCACTGCCCTCAGAAGTACCTTTGGACAGCAGTTAACCCTATAAGCTCCACTGCACATGTAATAACTAAGTAACAGTATAGTACATACAGATAACTAGATTGGCAGGGGTTCTACACTCAGTTGTGGCAAGTGTGTGTGTGTGTGTGTGTGTGTGTGTGTGTGTGTGTGTGTGAGAGAGAGAGAGAGTGTGAGAATCATATCCTCTGGAGTGTGGGTTATACGATTCTGAGGTGTGTAAATCCCAGTAAACATCCCATTGCCCTACTTTACAATGCTTTCTGGTGTCATTCACCTTAGATGTACCTGTATGCATTTCTCAGCCCTCTAAGCTCTCTGCCATGTGCAATAACAGCATAATACTATAGTGGAAATAATTAGATAGGTAGAGGTTCATATCTCAATACTGACTAGTAGTGTATGTGAAGCATATCCCCTGTGGTTGTTGTGTGTGTAAGTTATACCATTTTAAGGCATGTTGACCCCCTACCCATGACATTACTTTAAAGAGCCTATTAATGGCATCTGTCTCACATGCACCAAGTAACACTATACAGCCCATACCAGTCATCTGTAGAGATGTACATGGAATATACACATATTTGAAACCCCATATGTGGTCTTTGTCCCCTAACAATGAGCATTCCTGTAATATCATTGCCAAATATGTCACAGTTACTGTAGTGACACACATGCCAGCATCAGACATCGTACCTGGCTGACACATCATGCTGATACAAAGTCTGTCACTGTATCACTTGTGCAGGTTTATAGGAGCAGTAGATGAGACCAATCATTCTGTCTGGTGGGTTATCCCACCATCCTTGAAGGCATTCGCAAGATTACCTGTTGTAAGAGGTTGCATGTTACGTCCCAGGCATATAATCTATGTGGAGCATGTCATGTGTATGCAGCACTATAGCACACACAAGTGGATACGTAGGGTTACTAATATGTCTACTGGCACCTGAGTATGTGTTTAAGTATGCACAGCACCTGTGGCTATCTTTAGTGTGTGCATGTGATGGCTATACCATTTTGTGTGCCTTTCCCACCCTGTGAACTTCCCCATTACCAACCTAGTATCAGCCCATACAGATGTCTTCCACCATACAAGCACAGTTACATAGTTTCTAACACCAAGCCACTGTGGTGCATGCAATGGTCGTATCACTGTGTACTGTACATTAACAGATGGGTAGGTCATCTACTCTGATAAGTGTCACCTCCATGTGCACGTGTGTTTCAATGCATGTCCCCATGCAGAGGTGTGCATGAGTGTGCATGTCAGATGGCTCTAACATGTTAAGGGCCACTGAACCCACCACCGGCAATCCTAACAGCCCCTGCAATTGTCACCCACTTTAATAGTAGTGGCAGACACTGCCACACTACAGTACCCCTGTGTTATTTGTGTTGTGTATCTAGCGCTATAATTCGTAAGACTGTGCAGGTAGGGGCTGTGCTCAGCTCTTCATCAGCTGCCTCATGTACAGGACTATGACTCTGTGTGCACTACCAGAATAAGAGGCCAGACATGCATATGGGACAGCAGACACACATGCTGGTGATTGTCAGGTTAGACTAACACAGGCTGACCTGTGTCAGGAATACATACCCCAAGCCTGTCATACACAGTACCAGGCATACCCTCATCAACTGCATGACTTGTGAGTGGATGGGACAAAAATGGCAGGGGCAAAAGGTGCTGATAGCTGAATCTGTTGCAGTTAAAGTAATGGCTAAGCTTGTGAGGGACCTAGTGCCAGTACTCAAGTAACCTTCTCTGTATGTGTGAGCCTGTGGTCCTACAGAACACCCAGGTGACATGCATGAAGGCTAGGTGGCTGTGTCAAGAGTATGCATGCAAGGTCGCACTGTCTGCCACAATGGCCCCTCACACACTGTTGCATGTAAACACACCTGGTAAACATGTACATATACAGCTGTACCTTGGCTATGAAATGGTCAATGTGTTTCCATTCTGTCATACTCCATGTTGGTAATGTCTGCAGGGTCATAGCCTGCAGACAAACAGACACCTGGAACACAAACAGAATACAGCATATCAGACTACATTCAGTCAGTGGTACTAACACCAATAAGGCATCATGGCTAATAAAGTACATACACTTTGATGTGTACCCATAACAAATGCAAACAGACAGCACCTTAAACAGCATTACATACCTACACTGTACTATATTCATCCGGTGCATCAAACCCATATTAGCATGTCCCTGCATCGATGGTATGGATGACAGGGATGTGGCACAGGTATCATCATATGCACAGGGTGTGGTGTGGGTTTGCCAGAGGCCTAGGCTGGGCCATACGGTTGACATCATGTGTGTGTGTCTGGAAGAGTGTTTTAGAAATGGGCTCTGCAGAGATGCTGTATGTGTGTCTGGAGGTGACCTGCATGTGATACAGATATGTGTGTCTGTGTGTGTGTGTGTGTGTGTGTGTGTGTGTGTGTGTGTGTGTGTGTTTGTAAGCACAAAGTCACACCAAGTAGTTGCCCTACACAGGGGTATGTTGGAGAGCTGTGGACTGTACATGATAGGGTGTAAATTTCACTGTCTCTGACCATGGATATGGGAACTGGTCCTGCCAGGGGTATCACTGGCACCACCAGGCTCAAGGCCAGATGCAGTACTACTCCCCGATGGTGACTCCTGTCTGCTGGATCCATGTTCCTGAAGGGACAGGCCAGAACCATGTGCCCATGGCCTGCTCTGATGTGGTGTGGACAGCACTCCCCCTTCGGTAGTGCTGATGGTACTGCCACTACGGGAGTGTGAAGGTGCATGGCCCTGATCTTGGTGCTGACCTACATCCACATGACTGATGTCCATCTCCCACCACATGCTCCAGCACAAACTTTCCACAGTCGAGGATTGCCAAGGTCTCACCCCACCGTCTATTCATGACCTCACTCAGTATTGTGACATGTGGCCTCCACAAGGTAATGTAGGAAGGGCTGCATCCAAGACCCTGCATATTTGTCTGGTGTTGCGTTCAGTATGTGCCTGTGCCTCCATGATGGCCCGAAACATGTGTCTGGTGGCACCTGCTGTGGCACCTGTGACAGGGGCTTGACGGGCAGCAGTCATTCTTCGATCACCCCTATCCATCCGCCTGTGTGGGATCTCGCCTGAATCTGGCTATGGCTAGTGTCTACATTCACACTTGCCATAGTTACCACACTAGCCTGTTCCATGCCACCACCCGCTAACTGTACATTATCTGTGGCTGCTAGGGATGGGGTATGTGTGGGCACTGTGACTGTGTGCAGAGACGCTGTGGACGACAGTGGGATGTCAACTGATGGCATAGATTCAGCCCCTGTCAACCCCACCTGTGCCTCACTATGACTACAATCATCATCAGAGTCCACAAAGACACTGACATTAGGTTCTGAGCGGGAGGGACCACAACCCCCATGTCCACCTGTGAGGGGAAGACAACATATGTAAAATAATACCTGCACTATATGGGTTTTTGGTACACACACAGACACACACACACACACACACACACACACACACACACACACACACACACACACACACACAGGTGATGTAGCACAAAGGCATTACATAGACCTCGCAATATCCAAATGGTGACCTGCACGACACACAGACCACAACATACACACTCTAGACAGGCCCTCAACATCATGCAGTGCAGCCATTTCCACTTAATGTTACTACTCATACACACCTCTGGGATACTTGAGTAGTATTAGTAGGTGATGGGCCTCCACCTAGCACACACTGCACCCATGTACACATTATTGCTGTTCACCTGTATAGCACAGTGGCAACTCCTACAGAACATACCTCTCAACTGTACAGACTTTCATAGAATGTTTAGCTGTCTTGCTCATATTTGTGGTCTGTTCCTCATACATCCTGTGTTTGTCTGACACATTACTGGGATGATGTGAGGACTGACATCACTAATTAATGACATACATCTGAGTTCCAGACTTCAAAGCCTACAGTAAATGTATGTTAAAACAAATCTGGTTACTCTAACAACTTTCTAAGTCTACTTTGGAAATAATAAGTATACACACTACTGTTAACATGCCAGGTTTTTGTGACATATAAAATGAGACCACAATAAATCATTTCAAAACCTTTCCCACCTTTAATGTGACCTGTAGCCTGTGCAATCCAATTGAAAAATAAGCAAATCTTTTAGGGGTAAAATACAGAAAATGAAATATGTACAATAGGCTGGTTGCCTAAGTGTGCACACCCTTAAACTAATACTTTGTTGAAGCACCTTTTTGATTTAATTACAGCATTCAGTCTTCATGGAAAGGAGTCTATCAGCATGGCAAATCTTGACTTGGCAATATTTGCCCACTCTTCCCTGCTAAAGCCTTCCAACTCTGTCAGATTGCAAGAGCATCTCTTGTGCACAGCCCTCTTTAGGTCACCCCACAGATTTCCTATTGGATTTAGGTCTGAGCTCTGGCTGGGTCATTCCAAAAGTTTGATTGTCTTCTGGTGAAGCAACTCATTTGTTGATTTGGATGTATGCTTCGGGTCATTGTCGTGTTGGCAGGTGAAGGTCGTCATCATCTTCAGCTTTCTAGTAGAAGCCTGAAGATTTTGGGCCAGAAGTCACTGGTATTTGGAACTGTTCATAATTCCCTCCACCTTGACTAAAGCCCAAGTTCCAGGTTATGAACTGCAACCCCAAAGCAGGACACTGCAACCACCATGCTTCACTGTGGGGATGGTGTTCTTTTGGTGATGAGAAGTGTTGTTTTTGCGCCAAACGTACCTTTTAGAACTGTGGCCAAAAAGTTCAGCCTTGGTCTCATTAGACCATAACACATTTTCCCACATGCTTTTGGGGGACTTGACGTATTGTTTTCACATTTTTGCCACACCTGGATGTTGTTCTGTGTGAGCAAAGGCTTCCATCTTCCAACCCTACACCACAGGCCTGACATATGAAGAATACGGGAGAATGTTGTCACATGTCGTACACAACCAGTGCTTGCCAGAGATTCCTGCAGCTCCTGCAGTGTTGCTGTAGGTCCCCTGGCAGACTCCCTGACCAGTTTTTGTCTTGTCTTTTCATCAGATTTGGAGGGACGTCCAGTTCTTCACAACGTCACTGTTGTCCCATATTTTCTCCCCTTTCTGATGACTGTCTTCACTGTGTTCCATGGTATATGCAATGCTGTGGGAATGTTTTTGTATCCTTCTCCTGGCTGATACCTTTGAACAATAAGATCCCTTTGATGCTTTGCAAGCTCTCTGCTAACCATGGTTTTTGCTGCAACAGGCAACTGAGTAAATGTCAGGGAAATCATACTAGGACAGCTGACTGTTATTTAGTGTTAATCAGGGTATCTTTAATTGATGGCGGGGGTGTACCAAAGAAGACTGAATGTTGTAATTAGATTAAAAGGTGCTTCAACAAAGTATTACTTTAAGGCTATGCACACTTACGCATCTAGCTTATTGTATGTTTTTTTTATTTTTCATATTTGTTCCCCTAACAGATTTGTTTGTTTTTCAATTGAATTGTACAGGTTATTGGTCACATTAACCCATTACATCTGAGTGACACCTCCAGGTGAATCTGCAGTTATCTCCCACTGATGCCTCTAGGCATCAAATAATGCTTGTCCATATTTACATCAATAATTCCAAAACAATGCTATGTACAAGGCTTTAAAAGATTCTTTCTTAAAATTTACACAATGGCAAATTCAAGTGCATTAATATCTCACCTCTGTCTACTGCAAGAAACGTAATATTAACTGTTATTTTTATGATATTAATTTATATAGATACACTTTTCACATTTTTCTAAATATCTCAACAACCAAGTAACAGATAGAACTCCTTAGTCTCATATGAAAGCTGTCAGCTAGAGAAATAAAATGCTGCGGATAGTATATGTGCAACAGGAGTCATTGCTGCGATATTGCAAACGGTTTACAAAACATTACAAAAGTAATAGTTAGTATTTACTGTAACTTATAAAATTCAGTTTAAGACCTAGAATCTAAAGAATACTACCACTATAAAAATAGTTTGTGCAGAAGGGTTTGTCATTTATACTTCTTTCATAACCTCTATGGTTCCAGAAATATGAACATGTGTTTGAAATGTGAAGATATAATTTGATTCTGCCAAAAGGCTTAGGCACCACCCACTGGAAGTTACACTGCAAACTTCCTGAGCTCCACTGGAGTGAATGAGTTAAAGGTGGGAAGAGTTTTGAAATGATTTATTGTGTTCCCATTTTTGTATATCACAAAAACCTGCCATTTTAACAGGGGTGTGTACACCTTTTCTACCCATTGTATTAACAGTAATATTTAAAATATGTCCCTAGTTTTGGGCCTTTGTCTACCCATTTTATCGCTTTGTTCATAGGTTCATAGGTTGGTATTAGGCTATTGGCCCTAGGGCCTATACAAGCCTAGCCATAACAATTCCCTGGTTATTTCTTCCCACACTATTTACTTTTCTGGACCCCTGTCTAGCAGGGCACCTGACATGATCCCAGGGGTGAATTTCCTTTCTCCCATCCAATCATCAAGGTTCCTTTTGAAGAGGGCCAAAGAGGCTCTCTGCTTGACATGTATGGGTAGTTTATTCCAGAGTCTGGAGAGTCTCTGGGTCAGGAAACTATCCCTCCAGCATATTTTGTTTATTGTGATGACAAGGTTTAGATCCCTGGAGTGTGTGGCTCTGAGGGATTGGGATTTCTTTAAGTGTAGCATGTCCAACAGCTCTGGGTTTGACAAGGCCATGTATGTTAAGCAGAGATTGCCTCTGAGTAGACAATATGTGACAGAGTATAGCTGGAGCTTTTTAAAGAGGTCAGCATAAGGCATCTGCTTTAGGCCTGTGATTCATTTAGTGAGGAATTTCTGTGGCCTTTCCAGTTGTTGCAGATGTCTTGAGAGGTACATACCAAATAGGACGTTGGATTCTATAATGGGTCTAATGAGGGATGAGTACAGTGGGACAATGACCTCCTTTTTTCTTGATGAAAAGCCCTTAGTGATGAGGTGTGCTACATAGAAGGATTTCCTGACTGTTGTGGCAATGTGGTTATTGAAGGTGAGACCACTGTCCACCTGTGTCCCCAAGTCTCTTATCAAAAGTATTTAGTGTACTGCCACCTATGTGGTAATTCACGGGTACATGTTTTTTTCCCATAGGGGATAACTATACAGTTCTTGGCATTGAGCTTGAGCTGATGGCTCTGGCACCAAGCATCTGTTTCTGTAAGGCCCTTTTGTAGAGTATCCACATCATTTGGGGATTCAATAATGGCTCCCAGTTTGCAGTCATCTGCGAACTTTGCTAGCCAGAGTCCATTAGTGTTGGCCTGTACCTCAGAGAAGTAGATGCCAAACAAGAGCGGTCCTAGGACTGAACCCTGAGGTACTCCACTTGTCGCTTGTCTAGAGATGGATTTGGAATCAGCTACTTTAACAGTGTGGGTTCTGTCAGTATGCCAGTTGGCAATCCATTGAGTGATGTAAGGATTAATGCCCAACTTAGTAAGCTTATCTATGATTCCAGAGTGGGGGATGGTGTCAAAGCCCTTGGCGAGGTCCAGATAGGCTGTGTGGACTTCCTTACCCTCGTCCACGGCTCTGGAGACTGATTCGAAGAAGTCAGTCAGGTTCAGGAGACAAGATCGGCCCTTCACAAACCCAAACTGGGTGGAGTCCAGTGTTTTAAGGTTGCCAATGTCTTTGTTTATAAGTTCCATGATAATAGGTTCCATGGCCTTGCAGATCAGGCTCATCAGACTGACAGGGCTGTAGTTCCCGGGATCCAAGGAGGATCCCCCTTTGTGGAGTGGGATAACTGTAGCTGTGCGCCATTCAGTGGGCACAAAGACTGAGGTGAGAGTATGATTAAACATGACACTTAGGTGAGGTTTCATTTTGTAGTTCATGTAGTACACAGCCCGGGATGTCATCTGGTCCCGTGGATGCTGTATTCTTAGCTTTGGAGAGTGTGTTTTTTACCTGTGTGACCGTTATTACCGGAATTTGACAATCTTCCGGTATTGAGATGGGCCATTTAGGGGGTGAGAGGGGGGTGAAGTTGGCACTGAATCCATCTGCCAGGATATTGGCAATATCCTTGGGATCAATATATTTAATGCCATTCTGTTGTAGCTCAGAGCAGAACTGAGCATTGCCATTCAGATTCTTGACATAGTTATAGAATGCCTTGTGGATATCTTTGTAATCTTTGGCAATTTTATTTTCGTAACTAGCTTTGGAGGATTTTATGCGGGATCTCAGCTTCTTACTGAGGCTGGTAAGGGAGTATTTTGCATCCTGGGATTTTCCTCTTTTCTACAACAGTTTCTTCCTTTTGTTGTAAAGTTTGTTTATGGCAGGGGACCACCAGATTGGCTTCCTTTTTTTAGAGGAGAGCATCTTGGTTCTATTTGGGATGGCACGATTCATGCATGAGTGGATGTGCTCATACAATGCCTTAGTGTAGGTCTCACCAGTCAAACTTTCAGTTCCCATCTGCATGGATGTCATGAAGTTTGCAACTTCTGACTTGAGTAGCATGACGTTGGCTTTGGAGAAGTTTTTTATGGAGGTTTCCTTACTGGGGGGTGGGGTTGGGATGTGGATGTTAAGGGTGATTAGCTTATGGTCTGACCTGACCAACGAGGGGGTGACCAAAGGTGTGGACATCGATTTCCCATGTTCGTAATGACCAGGTCTAGGATATTGGAACCCCTGGTGGGACTATGGATTAGTTGATCCAGGGCATTGGAATTTACGAATTCCAAGAACTGTTGGGCAAAGGTGTTGGTACATGAGTAGTTTTACCAGTTAATGGCAGGGTAGCTGAAATCACCAGGTATTAGGGTGTTTGGTTGTATATTATTATTTTCCAGGATGTTTACAAAGGTGTAGTGAGAATCTTGGGGCATGTTGGGGGATCTGTAGTACGCTACAATTTGGATTGCAGTCTTACCCAGTGTTAATTGCACCCGGAGAATTTCAGACGCATTGTGTTGGGCAACTAACCTGGTGGTGTGAATACCCTTGGTGAATATGGACACTCCTCCACCTTTAGTGTTTCGATCCTGGTTTGGTGGCCAAAAAGTGTGGTAAGAGTTGTAGCCTGGTATTGCAGGGGTACTCTCTGGAGCCTTGAACCAGGTCTTGGTTACTGCACAGATATCGATATTCTCCATTTTTAGGAGTGCCTCGAGAGAATGCATTTTGAAGTTTAGACTTCTAGCACTGAGTAGCATTACCTTCAGATTTTGCATGTTTGTACCTGTTACGGTGGTGGTTTTATCCTTTGAACTTTGCCTAAAAAAGGCATTATAGGGGTTGCAAGAGCCTTAGCCAGTAACCTGAATTCCCAGGGGCGACAGGTGCAGACCATCTCTGGCAAAGCATCGTGGTCTGTCGATCATGTCATCCCAGGCAAACAGATACTGAATCCCCTTTGAATGACACCAGAAGCTTAGCCAATTGTTGAAGTCAATCATTTTGTCCTTATACTGTGGTATCATTCTGGGCGAAGGCAGGATGCTACTCAGGGCTAGGGTCATACCTGCTTGGGCAACATGATCCAAGAGCTCTTCCATGTCTCTTTTCATGTAGTCCAGGGAGATACGTCTCAAATCAATCACTCCAACATGGACAATGACAGAGTCATAGTTGTACTTGTTGTGGAGTGACTTGAGTGCAGGAGTTATGTGGCAGGTCCTGGCACCTAGGCAGCTCACTGTAATTTTCTCCTTGTTCAGCCTGGTGAGTGGGACAACAGTGTGCCTGACTATAGAATCACCTATGACTAAAGTGTTAGGTATGTTGTTTTGCCTTAGGGGCTGTTGCTGGGTGGCACACTGGCGTCATGAGCTATGTGACACTTTGGTTGTGATTGGTGTTTGTTTGCATTTCAGCTTAAGAGGTCCTTGTTGCTTGGGCAGGCTATAGTTAATGTCCTCCGCATATGTGGATTTAGTGTTGCTATGTGTGGGTGTTGGTGGTGTGAATTTAGAAGGGCTATGTGTTGCTTGAGGTATAGTGCGGGTTGTAATTGGTGTTTGTTTGCATTTCAACTTCGAAGGTCCTTGTTGCTTGGGCAGGTTACAGTTAAGGGTCTCCACATATGTGGATTTAGTGTTGCTATGTGTGGGTGTTGGTTGTGTGAGTTTAGAAGGGCTATGTGTTTCTTGAGGTGTAGGGCGGGTGTTAACCTTCTCCTCTTGACTGTCTAGCACAATCTTGGGTGGAGAGAGCTTTGCTTCCAGTTTGGCTATGTAACTGCATCTCTCACAGGTTGTAGTGTTGGGTGGTAGGAGGAGATGGTTGTCTGTGTACATGAGGTAACTGCTGCATTGCCCCAGTATGCCCAGATTCACCAGGTGGACAGGAGAAATCAATGGAAGCTGACCATTGGACTAGCCTGGTTTAGTGCTTTTTTTTTTTTTTTTTTAAGTACAGGAGCTGTTTTCCCTTACCTCAGCAAGGTATTTTGCAATTATAGGCTGTTTAGTGCCTATGATTAATTTCTCCTTATTAATAAGGAGAATTGAGTGCTTGTATCAGTTTAAGGCTTCCTAGTGCTTTCCAGTACTAGAGCAAGTGCTAGTCACAGGGATGCTTAAAGGTAAGATGAAAAAAAAATGGTTTATCCTAAACACTGCAGTGTGCACTACAGAAGTTAGATGTGAAAGTAGGTAACTTAAGTTTTACCTGTCTAAAAAGTTAAGTTTTAGTGCAGAGTCACTATTTAAAACAGCAAGATAGATTGAAAGGGGTTGATCACTTTTGTATTCCGGTACTATGGAATACAGTAGAATGGCCAAAAAATTTAAATAGTTGAAGGGGAGTGACTTCATAAAATGATAATTTTGTGCTTACTCACACAAGCCAGTGAAAGCAGAGAGGAAATGAGCGTCCAGATTTCTTTCACTGACAGGTTGTGAGGTATGCTACAGATATGTTACATCTACTGCAAATAAGCCGCTGTGATGACCACTGTGATGCAATGCAGTTAACACTACCACAAGTGAACATGCACATATCTCAATATGGCTAAGAGTGATAGTTGTGTGCATGGTAAAATGCATGCCCTTAACATGTCTGGGGTATTGGTGAGCCACAACAGGACAATTCCATGCTCACCGGCTTCAGGCTGCTATCCCACATCAATACCAGAGGGACCTATGTAGATGTGGGAGAGAGGTATTGTCAGCAAACTCACATGTGGCATTGGTACAAGATGGATGCTGCTTGCATATGTACAGTACAAGCTCCGATACTACACAATTTGTTGTCCTTCACCACAGATATGCACTTCTGTGCATTACAAAACCCCATCCACAACTGCGTTTTGACCTGACATATGCATCTAGATACTCTACAGATGCTAGTATGGCTGCTACAGTACTAGAGTGATGTCCACTGGGTCCTTATCTGCAAGTTCCTCACTTGTTGTCTGGGTGCCACCCACCTCCACAATGTGGGTGTCTTGACTTTGCTGTTATTGTGTGGTGAGTACCCCAAGGCTGGCAAGGAGCTCCTCCACAGGTGTAAGTGGGGCATGCATAGCAGGACCCTGTGCGGTCCCTGGCCATGGCAGCAGCCCTTCGCCAGGTATGGCTGATGAGGTCAGTCACACAATGACTGAATTATTCGCATGTTCGTGCGTGCTGACCATCATTTACCCTGTGGACAAGGTAGTCCCACAGGGCGGTCTGCTCTTGCAGATGCTGTTGGCTACAGCCAAACATCACCCCATGGTGCTGGACTATGGTGTCAATGATTGTGAATGTCTCAGCATCCATGTATAACGGCTGTCTTGCACACTGCATTTCACCTGGAAGACATAAACAGGGAAATGCATTACAGGACCTCATACATTGGTCAATTTTATTTACAGAACCTGCACATCAACACTGACTAGCACTAGCCACCACTTACGACCACATCATACCCCTATCATCTATCAGCACAGTATGAGCTTGCATTGCACTCCTGGTCTTGATGTGTCATGCTCCACCCAGCGAGGGCCAGTAAATTGCATACTCTTCCATTCATCATTTACTTTCATGCAGATGGGATGTCGATGGTGCTCAGGGTTTGTTTGACTACAGTGTGTAATGGAGCTGGGAGCACATGCCCTAGTTCATGTAGAATGCAGACAGGGATGTTATCAGGTCCCATGGACACTTAATTTTGTTGCCTTTGAGAGGGCATTATGGACCTGCTCCCTAATAAGGGGAGGGGTGTAGGTGCTGTGCATACCTACCTATACTGATGGGGGGAGGGGGATGTTTTCACTTAACCTGTCTGCAGTGGGTTGGCTATAGCTATGGCGCATGTGTATGTGGTGTGATTGCCCATTAGTACAGGGTGGGTTGGGTAGTTGCCTCTAAGACTGAAGACATATGTGAAGATGGCCTTGTGATAGGCCTTGGTGGATGTGTCCAATTTGTACTCATAGTTGTTGGTACCTGCTCCTACTTGGCCCTGTACAGCCAATATAGTGACCTATCATGTGGTTTGTGTATTGCTGCTGTCCACTAAAGGGGATTACTCTACCTTGGAGGAGACAGGTTGTATGAGTCAGGTATTGCTGAGTCCACACAGCTATGTAGGTGCACATATACCTGTCATAACACAGTTGGACACTCCTCCAATTTCAACCTGATAATCATACTTATTCTAATACCCATTTCTGTGTCAGGACAATGCAACAACCAGTAGCTGTAGACATTTATGTCTGCTGAATGCACTGAAACTGTGATTACACATGTGTACAACATGTACAGCTTATTTACCTGATGTTTTGCATCTCATGTCTGTTGTTTTGAGGCTTCCAGCTACACCTACTCATACATACATGTGCACAGGTAATACCTGATATACATTTCTGTTCTATGTCAGTATGGCACACTGTATTTACACACTTGCTGCTCAGTCATACCTCTCAACCTGTTAGAGCAGGACATCTGGACAACAGCACACAGAAATGGGGGGCAATGGCCCAAAATTAGTGACACCTTATTAATATTGCTATAACACATTTAAGTCAGGTGATAGCACAGTAGGCTTTGCATTCACAAAAATACCCTGGAGGATGTCCAACATTCATATGTATGCTATCATGTTCGGATGTCAGTCTTCACAGATTGCCCAATGATTTGCCAAACATAAGACAACTCTATGAGGAAATGACTACAAATATGAGGCACACATGTGGTCAGTGTGCAGAACACTGGACAATTGAATAGGATGAGCTCAGTATATCACATGCAGTTCAACACACACTTCTGCGACAGTAGTTTATTATGCACATACCCTGTATAGGTCTCTTAGATTTGAAAGACAAATGTGTATCATAGTTGTATTCACAAGTAACATATGGCTATTTACAGCAGCCCAATAGCTGGCCTAACAGTGTCACATTCAGTATTTTTCAACAGACACTCCAGCAGTAGTCATATATGAGCCTTCCGTTTTTGGGGTGACTCAGGGGCCTGAGCTGTGATGTATGTCACTGCAGACACAGCCAAATGCTATGGCCATAGGTGTTGTTCAGCAATATATCAATAGCAAGTCTTGCTGAGACATATTTGTTTAACTTCCTATTTCCCATTATTGCATACCCCCTACTGCATTCCATTACATGCTTACACGTTTAGCATATCTTTTTCCCAAATATTCTTGTATTTTGTTTCTCTCTCTCTCTCTCTCTGTCTACACATGTAGAGAGAAAGACCTGTTTTGCATAGGCAGCAGCTTGCCTTTAGTAGGTAATGCTCATGAGCAGGTGATGGCCTGTGCACCAACTGGTGTCCCGTGCTTGCTATTTAGATGCAGAACAGCTGTGTTGTTATTCCAATAGCCAACACGCTCCTATAATTGAGTACTTCATGTGGGTGTTGCCCCTTTTCCTTGCCTGTGAGGAGGACATCACGGAGATGTGTGAACTACAGCACCAGAGAGGGTAGGTGGAAATACCTCTTACAACAAGATATATGGAGACAGCCCAACAAAATGGGGGAGAATGTTCCAGACTTAGGGACAGAATGCAAGTATTGCTGTTATACAGCTGGAATAATGCTACATTAACAGGGTTTGTCTGGACATGCATCTTCTGCATGATTTCAAATCTGACAGTGTTACGTGAATGACATAACTCTCAACTGTAAGGTTATCCTCAGAATGGCAAGAGGTTTGATTCTTATGTTTGGTCTATTCCTCAGACAGTTTTTGTCCTTGACAAATCAGTAGGATACTGTGGGGATTGCAGTCAGTAAATGCTAACATCCATTTGTATTTCTGACTACATATTCCTCAGATAAGATATGCTACAAGAAACCCTGTAACACCAGCAACTTTCTCTGTAACAGCAACATTTCAAATATGCCCCTGTTTTTGGGCCTCTGTCCCCCAATTATGTCAGACTTTGTCCAGATGTCATGCACTAAGAGGATGATAGGTATGGTACATCATTATTTAGTGCCTTCATTCCTGATATCATCCCAGTGATGTAGCAGAATGCCAGACATGTTATGAGGAAGAGACCATATATATGAGGCCAAGGCCTGGACATTCTGTGTGAATCTGTACAGTTGAGAGGTCTGTATATGTTTAGCCATTGTTAACAGACTGTCAGGATTGTGTAGCAGTGTAGTGTGTAAATGTTACTTGGGCTGTGTAGGGAGGGGGTAGATGTGAATGCCATGGGTCCTCTTTTATCTGACTGTGCATGCTTCTCTAATTTATGGTGGTCTATCAGCTGTATATGTTTGTAGGGGCAGACTGAGGCATGTCACGTACTACCTCAGGATTCCTACTAAACTGTGACTTGGAGCAGTATAAGTAGGGATAGTGTGTGAGTTGGCAAACAGGATATATTTGTTTACACAGTTGTTATACTCTAGTGTTCAGTTGGCTTACTGGTATGTTGCTGTGACTGTGGTACCGTTGGTGTGGGTATGCACTTTAACACCAGTGTCTGTTTTTCGCTACTGTTACATCCCTGTAGTGCCTGATATATTTGCAAATGCATGTGTAATTCCCCATAGCTGATTTGGGGTAGTGTTGTGCCAGTCTGACAGAAGTTTGGACAGGGCTTGGTGACATGCTTGGCAGCACAGCATAGTTTCCCTAATGTTATGTTATGTCCAGATATTCATAGGATGTCCAGTTGTCTGGCTCATATCTTTGGTCTGGTCCCCATAACTGTTGTTTATTTCTGACAAATCAGCATAGTTTCCCTAATGTTATGTTATGTTCAGATATTCAGAGGATGTCCAGTTGTCTAGCTCATATCTTTGGTCTGGTCCCCGTAACTGTTGTTTATTTCTGAGAAATCAGTGTGATGATGTGCAGAGTGAATTCACTAACTAATGAGAAGCAACTGAGTCCCGGACTTGTGATATTTCAGGCAATATATAATACAGATGGTGTTCCTGCAGCAACTTTCTCATGTTATCTACTCAAGTATTACAGATATGGCCTTATTTTCAAGCCTTTGTCTCCCCACTTTGTCAGGCTTTTTCCAGATTTGGTGCACTAAGGGGTTCTGAGCATACCTCTCACATGCCCGGATTGTCGCAGAATGTCCAGTTTTTGGCTCATATATTTGTTCGTTCCACAAATTATTATTTGTATTTTTCTGTTAAATCCCTGTGATGATCTGAGGATTTATGTCAGTAAATAATGACATACATTTCAGTTTCAGACCTCATATCTTTCGGAAAATGTATGCTGCAACAAACCCTGTTACTCTAGCAACTTTCTAAATTTATAAGGGCGAGATTTAAAATATGTCCCTATTTTTGGCCCATTGTCCCCCCCATTTTGACAGCCTTTGTCCAGATTTCTTGCACTAAGAGGTTGAGAGGTATGATTCTGAGGTATGACTGCACTACATGTTTATATATATAGATATATATATATATATATATATATATATATATATATATATATATATATATAGATCCCTATCACAACACCGACACGCCACAAACCCGACACTCAAAACAACAACACCAAAACACCGAAAACGCACAAAACCGACAACTCACAAAACCCAACACCATAACACCGACACCCAAAACACCGACACACAAAACGTAAACTACACATTACACACAACTATACATGCACTAACCCAAACCCTAACCATAAGGCCCGACACTACCGCACACTTACCCTACCCGCACCCTAACCCTAACTCACTTAACCCGCCACTAAACCTACATTCTGTCACTATCGCACACTTACCCTACCCGCACCCTAACCCTAACTCACTTAGCCCGCAACCCTAACTCACTTAACCTGCCACTACACCTAAAGTCCGTCACTACCGCACACTCACCTTTCCCATACCCTAACCCTAAATCCCACACTATCTCACACTTACCTGTCCGCTCCCTAATGCTAAATCCCTCACTATCGCACACTTACCTGTCCGCTCCCTAATGCTAAATCCCTCACTATCGCACACTTACCAACTCGCGCTCACACGTTGCCCATGTCGGTATTTCGGCTGTTGGGATTTCACATTGTCGATCATCTGTCTCGTCGGTCTTCTTAGCATCGGTGTTTCGGCGTGACGATGAAGTCAAGGGGACCCATATATATATATATATATATATATATATATATATATATATATATATATATATATATATATATAAATGCACACACACACACACACACACACACACACACACACACACACACACACACACATATGTGTGGAGTCTACATGTCCTCCCCACGGTTGAGTGGGCGTTCGAAAGACATGCGTAAATGGGCGTGCCTTCGTTGAAGGTTGGACATCAAGCTGGCACCTCGGCGTTCGTGAAAATCTACTACCAATCATTAGTGGACCTGAGTTCCACTGTGGCGACCCCTAACCGGGAAAAGCTGAAAGACAAACAACAAAAACACACACACACACACACACACACACATACATATATATATATATATATATATATATATATATATATATATATATATATAGATATCTAGTTTTCATATATATGTATTTTCATTTATATATAGATACATACATATATATATATGTATATATATATATATATATATATATATATATATATATATATATATAGATATACATATATATTTACAAAACCTGACTGATTCCACAGAGTTTTTCCCTACATTTGAATGACTCTACTGCATGATATGTATGAAAAAGCATCAGAAATTCCCACAGCTCAAATGGTGTAGTGGTACTTTGCTCTGACTACAGTGTAGTGTACAGGGTCCTGGGATTGACACTTGGCAGGGTTGATTATTTTATTGCTGGGTAGAACAAGGGCTGATGGAGACACAGTAATTAAAGCACTTTTAAGCGGGTTTGCATGGTTTTGCACGAAGCTAAGCGATACTAACAGATGGTTAAGTCCAGTTAGCTTCACTTATCTGTGCTTACTCCCGCTTACACCTCTGCTAATTTTAATTAAAAAAAAAGAAAAAAGGGTGACAGGAAAGTGGTGAAATTGGGGCAAGCAGGGGGTAATACATTAGGTAAATCAGCTAGGGATGTACAAGACAGCTGTAGGAAAGGACCATAGCTCTACATTTCTTCTGCAGCAACAGCCTCACACCACACAGGGAGGGGTGTTGGCGACAGACATTTGGAGACTAATTTGTGGGTAGACTGATTAATTTCATTGTACATGGGGCGAAATGTAGAGCTATGTATGGGGCAATATTTTTTTTTGTGGGACAGATGCCCTTTTTTTTTATTAAGGTGAGAGTGGGAGCTTGGGGAAGGGCTGTAGGTATATTTGGGGAGGTAGGTTGGGAAGGATAGGTTGCATTCACTGACAGACATGACACACGAGACAGCAGACAGGGGTGGTATGTGGCACAAGGGGGGGTAAACACCTTGGACAGGGAGGAGGTCCATGAGCCCCCAATTGGATACAGTGGGACTGAGGTCCCCACCCATGGGCAGTCACCACTGCACCTTCACGCCCCCAAAGGTGGCTGTGCTGGGGGCTGGAAAACAAGGGCAGCCTGCCCCTCCAGGTGCATCAGGTGCCCCCCCACATCTGGCACAGACGTCCATCCAACTTGGAGCAGATGACACTGCACATCATACCCTGGAACTTGCGGAAAGTGACAGGCTCCTCTCAGTGACAGTGCCTGGGGGGGTGAGCCCCGTCCTCTGAGGCAGTTCTATCCAAAGGTGGTGCAGGACCAGCAGATGAGGAAGTTCCAGGTTGGGTCCCAGACGTGCTGTGGTGCCACAGCCAGATGGGGTGGGACAAGTGGATCCGCCAGGATCTGACTTCCCAAATGTGCTATGGTGTTGAGGTTATCCAAGATATATTGGTTAGTCATGAGCAAACTATTTCAAAGTTAGTTATAACAGTATGCATAGGTGTTCCAATTAACCCAAACCAGCAGATTTGAAACAGTTGCACAGCAAACAGAACCATGCATAAATGGAACAACAGTAAGCATTTTAACAGCATGCCAGTTGTAGTATTTGAACAAGGTATATTAATACGCAACCAATTAAATATATGAATAACAGAACACGTCCCAACAACAGGTTTTGAGAACAACATATCCGTGGTATATGAATAATAATTATTGATACAAATGAAGGGTGGGTGGAGAGAAAAAAGTCCATTAACAACTATATAGGCTTTTTTACAACTGTACTACTCAATACTCTACAGGACTGCCCTCACATTACATCTACCTATGGCCCACAGCTTCTGTAGCACATACATACCCATAAGACTGTCAATCTGTAATGTTGTAGAGCAAACTGGGAGGACAATGGCTACATTACTGGAGGGGGCTTGTACATGTCAGGGTTACATAGTTGAAGGGGAAGGGGTACCCTGCACTGATGTAGCATGAGTCTGCTACTGGAATACTTCCCTGGATTCCTATCTGTGTCCAAGATTATTGGCAGCAGTGACCACTAGCTGTTAAACTGTGACACTGGAGGAACATGTATTGGAGAGAGTGCATGGTGTATGTACCTGTCCTGCTGTCATTTGCAGGCATATGCGTTTGGACAGTGGAACAGTTGTACACGGTGTAGTAGTATGCCATTCATACAGCTACTACACACATTTCTTTACCTACAAGACCTGTAGAGAAAATATCTGTTAACACTTTCTGTTTCTACAAATATTCAGGATTTCTTTAGAGTATGTATGCACACATCTCAATACTACTCCCTAGATTCGAACCATGACTGAGTGTGCTAAAATCAACAACAGGGCTGTCCATCACACTGAACTACTGGGAATCTGATGTATCTCGCCTGACTGATTTCTGACTAATATTCTCTGGGTTAGACAGTCTGACCTTGTAATCCTGACATTCATGCATGGCAGATAGTTATTGTACTGTACATTAATCCTTTGAAATTATACGATCTGGAAAGCAAAGGTTAACACAAGAATGCAATGCTGCAGGGGACACAGTATAATACTGTAGACATTACTATTTGGGCTCAGAACTTAGTACATACAGTATTTCATATTTCCTTTACATCTTGGTTTACAGCTCCACATTTTACTGTTTTGCATACTAGCTGGTTCTCTGAACAGCCTCAGTTACTTTATGCTGTCAACTCCATATTTGATGTGATGAACCTGTACACATTCTATTTGTACAACATACCAGAGTAAACACAACAGTTTCTGTTATACAGCTTTATCACAGTGAAATGATACTTTTATTAATGGCTATCCTGTGGATCAATATTACTGTGACAAATATTATTTATTCATTAGACCCAGTACACAATATTCCTATTGGTAGTAAACAATGTTCTCATTCTACTTTATGCCACTGCACACAGCAAGTTAGATCTGTACTCACCAGCCTATTGACACATCAGTGTCAGTCTGCATGGGCCTCAATGTTACTAGCCCTCTCCGCTGCAGCTGTATGGATGAGAAACAAACATTATGCATACCTGTCTATCACATACTCTGGTACACCTATATCTGTGATACTTACAAACTGCTGTCATGAGCATCTTGGATCCATTGGCCCAAGAGAGCCCCCTTCCTCCGCTTTAGGTCGGCATAGTGATGCCGTACCCGCTCATCAGTTTGGTGAATACCAGTGGCACTGGTGAGGTCACGTGCCAGACGGTCGCAGGCCTCCGCTTTATACTGTGAGCCTTGGTAGTGGCCCTGCAGCTGTCTGTCGTCATGGTTTGATATGAGGAGCCCAGTCATTGGACCATTTTGAAAATGCTAAGCTCAGCTAAGCAGTGCGCAAATCTGCTAAGCTGAGTTGAACAGTGCTTAAAGGTGTAATTCCTGATTACTGCTTAACAGTGCACAAATTCGCTTAGCCGAGTTGACAGCTACTTAGTATTTACGTCTAAGCAATGTTTAAACCAGCTAAGCAGAGCTGACCACTGCTAACCATTGCCCACTTTTCATTTTAAAAACATATCAGAATTATGACTTTGGTTATCATTACTGACATATTAAGTGTATATCATTTACTTTACATGAAATCCCTCTATGTACTTTCATTACATTACCTTGGGGTGTGACTAGACTGTATGGGACACTTGTGTATACATGGATGATTTCACATGGTAGTTCACTCACACTTATATTTTGAGCCAGCTACACTACCCTGGTTAACAAATATCAATTGCTACATAATTTAAACAAACAAAAATTTTAACAATGCTTTCCCATGTAAAAATATAGTGCCTGTCTTGGTACTCGAACCATGAACTCCTGCATGCAAAGCCAGGACAATAACCATTATGCTATCTCGTTGTTAGGATTTTAGCTGTATATTTTTATTTATCTCCTATGGTATGTTAAAGCAATGCTGAGCACACGGCCATAAAGCACAAACTTGCTCAGCCACACTTAAACATACCTCAGAATGAAAAAAAAGGATATTAATAAAACCACTTTCTAATTTATTTTTAATTTATTCAACTGTGTAGATATTTGCAGAATGTCCAGTTTATTGCCTCATATTTGTGGTCCATTTCTCATATGACTGTGGTTTTCTAGCAAATCATCGGCGAATCACTCAGGGTTTGAGTCAGAACATACTGACAGACATTTGAGTTTCAGACTTCATACCCTTCAGAAAATCCGTGCTAATGCCAAACCTGCTGTTCTATTCTATCAACTTTCCAGGTTTGTAAGTGCAATATTTAAAAAGTGTCCCTATTCTTGTTCCTTTGTTCCCCCATTATGTATGGCTTTGTACAGATTTCTTGCTCTAGAAGGTTGAGAGGTATGTGAAGCAGGTATCTGGGCATTCTGCGAATACCTGTACAGCTGAGCGGTATAGCTCTACGGTTCTTTTGCAATGCAGGGGGGTCATTGCTTCCTACTGGGATATCTGCTTTCAGTGTCTGTGGACACTGAAAGCACTTGCAAAGTGCAGTACGGCACTTTGACAATGCAGGGGGGTGGACAGAACCTGTCACACACCCCCTGCATTACTTTCTTGATCCCCTATCTAGTTCGGTGTCCACGGACACTGTTTTGCTATTTTATTTCATTTCAGTGTCCGTGGACACTGAAAAGCTTAGTATTTCATTTCATTTCAGTGTCCACGGACACTGAAAAGCATTTGAAGAGAGTGTAGGGGGCGTGTTAGATGTGCATACACTACTTAAACACTCCCGCTGAGCTCAGTAGTGCTTGTGTCCGCTTCACCTTAGTAGTAGTGCGCCTTCATGAATATGGAAGGCATGCTGCTGTTAAAGCTAAGGGGAAACGGACACGGTTCACTATTCCTGCACAGAGTTTATTGAATCCTGCAATTATTTTATTGAATCCTGGAGTTATTTTATTCTTGATTGTCTTACATATTTCTTTTTCCATATCATAACACTCTCTTGTATTATTCTCTAAAAGCTCCAACATTTCTGTACATTGTCACATACTTTAATTTCTCTTCCTTTCTTACATCATCCTGCCATTGGAAAAAAAAAGTTTTATACTTTTTTTTTAAATTCAGTCCATCATTCAACTCAATTTTTATATACGTCCTTTATGGTTATATGATTATTCCATAACTGCAATGCTTCCCACTCTCAAATTTCATCCCATAACTTCTCATTTGTTATTTTTATTCCCTTTTATGCCCTTTCCTATTGCGGTCTAAACAAGCTAGAGACCTGCTACAACAAAATCGCCAAATTCACCACAGGGGCATCCTACCGTAGTCACCAATGTCTCTCACTTGCTGAACTGGGCTGGCTTGAACTCCCTCACCTCCTTCAATGGTATCAACTCTCACTCACCCACAAACTAGTAAACCATCCACTAAATGTCCCTTCCCTCCAGAATCTATTCCAACTCTATCACACCACCAGACCACTAAGATCCAGCAACAAAAATCACTTGCAGAGTTATTGGATTTAATGATCTGGTGCACCACAGCCAAATTATGGAACTCCCTCCCACCCACAATTACCTCTGTACCATCATGCACCCACTTCAAAACTTTACTAAAAGCGCACCTAAAAACATGCTGGCTATGCCCTTGCAACTCCCACTCTAATATCACCCACCCCATCCAACCACTACCTTTCTTTCCAATCCACTAACTACCTTGATTATAGCAAGCTCAGATGCTCATAAGCCTAGTACTTATTATACAGCAGGAACTTCTTATTGTAACATTTGTTAATGTCTGTTATGTACTTCACAGATAAAGATTCTAGTTGTCTACTGATGTACTATGTTCTTCATCTGTAAATATGTTGTAAGTAATTGCTATGTAAATTGTTAATCGCTATGTAATCCAATGTAACTACTGTCTGTTTATTTTAACTGTGGAGCTTTTCTCCCTGGGCCTCCGCTGAAAATGGACCTACGTCCAGTCGGACACTCCTGGTCAACAAATATAAATAAATAAATAAATAAATAAAAATAAATAAATATTCACTTCACATTTAGCACACCGGTGTTAATAACACTGTTCGCATTTACCAAAAGTAATCTTAAAATTGTTGCTTTTCCTTATCTGTATTTTTTTGTATTTGTACTCTTTCCCCAACTTAATATTTTTCCTGGGTTTATGTACAAATAATCCTTGATCCTCAGAATCACATTTTTTACTAGATAGAATTTCAAAAAAATATTAGTATCAGTCCATTTTCTTGTCCCCTCTTCCTGCATGCACTCTCTCTCATTTTTCCCTCCACATTTTTTCTTCTTCTACTGTTTCTTCTTCACCCTCTCCCCCAGCCTCCTGTTGTCCTTCCTTGTATATGTTTTCTTCCCTTTCCCCTTCTTTTTCATTATTTACTGTTTGTTCTTTACAATCCATCCAAAAGTATTTTTTTATGTAAACTACATTCGGGCACACATTATCTTACTGTATGTCCCATCTCCCCACACTGGTTACACTGTACCTTTTCACAAGCGTTTTAAAAGAAACACAATTTAAGCTGGTTAGCATATTTTAAATGTCCCTCTATGATCATCCACAAAAATAACACTTTGCAAGTGTTTCACCATAGATTTCAACCTCCACACCCCATTCCATACATTATTGCTTGCAATCTTTCTGACAGCCAGTTGCCCCTGCAGATAGGACATGTAAATGTTGTCACTCTTTTCTTATATACCCTTCGCAAACCAGATCTAGGAGCTATAGCTTTAATTAATTATTCTGCTGCTAAATACTTAGTTAAGTCCAATCTTACTCTTTCGGATAAGGATACGAAGATTATTGATAATTATGGGAAAAAGTGAATACTTATTTAACTCTGAATTTCACAATTTTGAATTGTCAGGTTCATATGATGAGGTTTCTTCTGACTAATTGTGAAAGAATGAGGACTGTTTTATCATCAGGTTCTTCTTATGAGGAAAACTCTGCTTTAAATAATTTAATTTCTTCAGTTGTTCAAATCATTACTCATTGTTTACAGTGTTTATGACTCTGAAGATACGTCTTGAAGGGCTATAGCCACTGGTACTGTTTTGAGGAGGTTTGAATGGCTGTATTCTCAGAACCTCCAAGATGGTGTTAAAAATAATGTTTTAAATTCTCATTTGAACAGAGACTCTGTTTTAGCCCCTATGCTGCAGAAGTGATCAAAAATGTGATGAAGGGGGTATTCTGATATAAGGAATCTCTAACATTTTCAGCCCTCCTTTTCCAAGTGATTCATTAAACTCCTCATCCAATTATAAACGGTCTCAACAAAATAGTTAGACATTTAAGACGAAATGGCAAGGGGGTTCCAAGAAGAATTCTGGAAACTTCCCAAGCCAAGGACAGTCTAATAAGTCAGAATGAGTATTGAAGAGATTTGCCCCCCTCCTCCCCCAACTCTGGCATACTTTTTTTTCCTTCCAGAACGCTGAATCTCCACTTTTTGGCAAAATATAGTTTCAGACAAATGGATTCTAATAATCCATTAAGGTTACTGATGGCAATGGGAAAAAAATTCCCTCTTTCTGGGGGTAATTCTTATCCTTCAGACTAGACTCTTTTGTTTCCACCTGTCCTTCATAACCTGTTCTCTTAGAGAGTGACAGAACCAGTTTGCCGTTCCCAGGTGGAAAAGCGGTTTTATTCAGTGATGATTTTACTGACAAAGAAAATGCTTGGAGGCCAGTTCTGGATTTTTCTTTCCTAAACCTGTCTGTGATTGTGCCTAAATTAAAAATGATGCACTTCACAACATTACGGCAATTCCAGGCAGCATCAAGCCTCATTATTCCAGGGCCTTGGATGATTTGTGACTTTTTGGAAAAAGGTGAATTCCAGAATTATTCTAGAAGCAGCAGCCTGGTCCTCTGTACCTTCCTTCACAAAGCACTACAAACTAGATAACTTCTCTGGATCTAAAGCAGGCTTTTCTACAACAATTCTCCAAAGGAAACCTGGGCTCTCATCCTTCCTCCTTAAAGTCAGTTTAAGCTAAGATTGACTATCCATATGGCTATAGTAATTTCAGCAGTGATCAAATGTTGAAAATAGTGCAGTTGTGTAAGTCAGCTTTCCATAACATTAGATGTTCAAATTATCGTTGCTGCAGTAGCCACTCTTTCTCACTCAATTCCCCTTATCTTTATATGGTTTTGCTGTCCAGGGTCAGAACTTACATTTTTATTTTCCTCGCTTTGACCTCTTTCAGGGCTCTAGCCTCCCTTTCTCTGTTGGCAGGAAAGCTCTGAAGGGATTGACTCTCAACAGGGTTGGTTTTCTTCAGATCTAACCACTCTGATAGCCGTTTTGGCATGTGGAAGGAGCCTTTTGGCTTGGAAGCTGGCCAGCTGTTACATCCTATGCAGAATATAATCCATATCTAAAGCTATTGCAACAGTGATCATTCAAACATCTTCTGTTGTGGTAAGTTTACTTACGCAGCTGTACCTTTTTTCTGCACTGTGGATCTACATTCATATACAGCCTGGATAACTCCCTGCAGACTTGATTTGTGAGAGTGAACACTGACTTCTAAAATTTGCTTTCCCTATAGGTAATCATAGGAGCACAGGCACTAATTTCTAAAGACTGTTTCCGCTTTACACTTCCTAGGTGTTGGGAGACTGAATCTTTGCAGATGTAAGACTGTTTTTCTAACCCTATAGTAATTTTATAAATTTTTGAAAAGTAGCAGTAATATATATATTCTTTTACATAAAAGCATTATGTTAGCTGCTTATAATTTTAGTTTATTACTGAAACAACTATACCAGGCTTAGCAAAAAGGCAAAGATAAACAATATGCATACTGAGCAACTACTAATGACTTGTTTTGCAAAAGGTAAAACAATTGTGTCAAACAAACAAAATCACACATTCTCCCATTATGAAAAACTGTTACTTTTCGGTGACCTAACACATTTTACATGATGCTAAATTCTAACTGAAACAAAAATCACTACAAGCTAGAACATGCATGTGAAACATAGCGCAGAATTTTGCAAAAGTGAGATTACAAAACATCAGCAGGAAAGGAAACAATTTTAATTCCTGGCAGGAAAACCACATGACAGGGCAAAAAGTCAGACACACCTCTATCAGGAGAGGGAAGCTCTAGAAAACAGACTGAATACTCCGCAAGATGTGTGCTTTCCTAATTCCTTCACAACTGTTCTAACCTTCACCAGATAAGGGCACACACACATTATATATATATATATATATATATATATATATATATATATATATATATATATATATATATATATATATAAATACACATATATATATATATATATATATATATATATATATATATATATATATATATATATATATATATATACATATACACACACACACACACACACACACAATATATATATATATATATATATATATATATATATATATATATATATATATATATATATATATAATACATTGCCTCTTAATGTATGAAATTAGGCAGGCAATTGAATCTGTCAAAACCAAGGCACAGCAGGCTTGCTACATTAGAAGGTTATCCAGAGAAAAATGATTCCCACCTGAAATTCAGAGTAAGCTAATAATTAATACTAGACTGAGACAGAATACATAGTACAGAAAGAATCAGGTCTGCTGCCAACTCAATTTCATGGTACATAAGGGGAAAGAAATGAAATAAAATTGAGAAGAAAAGCTGTCTAAAATGGAAAGGTCTGCAGCTACAGAATCAAGTAATACATTGTGAGGAAAGGACTTTGGACAGTGTGGGTCATCATTAAACTTGAAAATGTAATACAGTCTGAACAAATGTGATATGCTTCTTGCTTAGTAAGTGGGGAAATTAATGGAATCGCAGTTAACAGTGACTTTCTGATGCTTTGAACTTTACACCTGCACCATGATGTGGTGCATAAACTGCTCAGCATATCCTCTACCCATTAGGGAAACTTTCAGTTCCTTTTTCTATGAGAAAAATACTTTTAAAAATGTTTTCCATACACTGACATCGCCAAAGAGAAACAAAGAACTAACCTTAGTGGTGTCAATGCAGTAAAAGCTTGTGCTGCATCCACAGTCTTCAATGGTAGCACCGCTGTACATGAACAATGATGCTCACTAAAGTGTGTGGAGATACCATGTGCTACTCCAAGGTAATGTGATGGTAGGAAAGACTAAATGTATTGGGGCTGCAGTTTAATAAAAGATTATAAAGCTTTTTTTATTTAAAAAAAAACACCCCTAATACATAAAGAAAATGCACCACAGCACTGGATTCATCAAATGCCATGATGTAATAGAAAGGGTCTACTTCTAAAGGCTGACTGCCACATCACTGACTTCCAAAATTCTGAGAAAAAAATTGCGAAACTTCAGAAACCCGAACGGCGATTTTTATCAGGGTAAATAAATACGTGGCCAACTGGCAATGAAACTCACGCAGAGTTAAGTAAGTTAAGTAAAAACCTACCTAGGTAGGGGGCTATGCTCCCACACCCCCTAACTAAACATACCAACTCCAGGATTGCACTACAGTGGAGAACAGGGCATGTTGGCCAAGTGTTTACTTAAGATAGTAAACAGTCAGTGTTCGGGTTTCTGACATTTTGTGATTTTTGTCTCGGGGTTTTGAAAGTCAGTGATGTGGCAGTCGGCCATTAGAAGTAGACCCAATAGAAATAGAAAAATCACTCTAAGATTGCAATATATTTACTGCAATCACATGCAAATGTATGATTAATCTAAATGCTTTTCAAAATGCAAATGGCAATACCTCTAGCCATGGAACCAATCAAAAGCAAGACATTTTAGACTTGAAAAAGGGATGAATGTGGAGTGTATCATATTCAGAAACTCATGGTCATTTAAGAAGAAGTGATCATCAACCACTATAGTTCATATTATATATAAATGCAGAGTCAAAACTAAAAAAAGTACAGTTGTGTAAAATCTTACCGTAAAGGTAGATGCCCTTGCCTTCGCTGCTGCAGTATTCTTAACTATATGGAATTCCCTGCCGTGGAAGCCCAATGTGCAGCCACTCTTCCAAAGACTTCTGAATTTAAAAACATATGCCAAACATCACCATGCTCACCCTGCGTAACATAGGGCATAAGGGTGACATTCAGGATTACCAAAAACAGAACTGATTACCCCGGGAGGAACGCCAGTCCAAGGAACCCAAGAGGTAACGTGTACATCCAGGAAGGTAAAGAACTGGGGGGGGGGGTGGAGGGAGAGAGTGAATACATCAGCAGTGAAGGCAAGGGCATCTACCGCTATGATAAGATTTTACGCAACTGTACTATGACCTTCCATATAGTTAAGAATACTGCAGCAGTGAATGTGAAAAACAAACTATACTGAGAAAGCAACCCACACTATTTTGCTCTTAAAAAGAAAGTCATTTACACTGCTTTCACAAATATTGATAAAAGTACTTTCTAGCAACTGAAGCAGACTTTAACCTGAGCTGAACTGAAACTTATTGCTATGCATTTTTTCAGAAGGGAAACAGCATTTAGTGTTTAATAACAAGGAAGCAATGTGACTGTGTTGTTAATATAGTTAACTAAATAGATACAGTGGGTCTGACGTCCCTCCTCTGGGCCAGTAATCAAGTAACCTCAATCCTCACCACTAACACCAGTGAGAAATTTTCATTTAGAACAAAAATGGATATACACAGCATTTTCAGATGCAGCTCTCTGCACCAAGCACAGCTTCCCTTAAGAGGATACAGGGAGTGTGCCCCCCTCCCACACGCATACACACAGACACGCATACACACATACCTGGGAAAGGCTGGCACAGTTTTACTCACTATGCCACCTCTACCCAAATTATAAGGTAGATTCACTGCCACCGGCCAGCTACTTTAAGGCGCTTACCAGGGTACCCAATTACTCCCAGTAAAATGAATACTTATACAAATAATAATAGTAGCCAAGCTGCAAGATATTTATGAGTATGAAGCCACAGTGCCTCCAAATAAATGCAATTACTATCAAGGGTTAAAATATTTTCTAAAAGACCAGCCACAATGAAAAAAAAAAAAAAAAAAAATATATATATATATATATATATATATATATATATATATATATATACATACATATATTTAATAATAAATAAGAACATAGAAAACATGAAACTACTGAATATCTACTTACAATAAACACCAGAGTTTCAGTTCACAGGAAATATAAAAAAATAACACAGAAGGGAAGACTCAGATACAGAAAAACAATATTTAACTAATGTCACTATATTTTTCTGACTGAAGAATTACTATTCCCTGGTTACTTACTAAAGCAAGGCAAGATGAAGTGAATGAGTGTTTTTGTTGTTGGGTTCCCAAAAACAGAGTGCTGAGTGTCACTGTCACATCTCTCACTACCATCTAAATACAAGTTTGGTGCTGGCTAAGGAATGACATCACATCAGGCCAACTGATTCTGTATCAATATATGCTTTTAAGCAATATATATTAAATATTTAGAAGATGAACAAAAACTTCTTTACCACCACAGGAAAACCTCGTACACTCGAGCGCCAATCAAGTGTTGAACCAGAACAAATATGTCAAAGTCCTTATTCGAAAAGCAGGTTTAATGATTTACTTTAAGTGCGAAACTTCACGTACACTTTTCGTCAGGGCTCCTGCCCCAACTTCCTCAGAAAATACAATTCTGTTAATCAAAAATTAACCATTTATATACAATTAAAATATAATAATTAATTAATCAATTAAAACATTTAAAGAGGCAACAAACTAAAACCACTGAATGTCTCACACGAATAGTAACTAGCTACAGTGTCAAAGCTGAATGTAAAACATTAATGTAAAACATTAATAAGAACCCTGTGCTCGTGTTATTTCTTATAGTGGAGACCTTTAACACTTTTTAAAAAATGTAATTCTAACACTTTTTATTTCTTTTTTGTGTTTCCTTTTTGAATGCTTTTAAAAACTCCTCTAGACCTATTCTACATGAATTTCGTTGGGTAAATACAGACCTTTTAAAATATTTAATTAATCTTATTTGATTAATTTTATTTGATGTTTTGTGTATTCCATAAATAAATGTGTAATATTTGATAAAATATATAGTATATATAAACAATATATGTTTTCTATTCTGTTTGTATTAGTCACATGGAAAACACTCGAGAACACCTGTCCACGCTAAATGTACATTTTATGTGTTTGTATGTCCTTTCCATAAACTCAAATTCTTTCTCCCTCTTTTTTAAAAAAATTATAAAGTTGTAAATGTTCTAACACTGCCCTATCTATTCGTTTCCATGGGCCCCTCTATCCAACCTTTTACAAATATATTTGCGTAAGAATTCACTATGAACTAGAATTAAAGTATTAGCATGTTAATGTAAACCTACCAGTAAATTATGTAAATAACTGTTTTCTGTGCTCTACCTTCCTAACAGTGTTAACATCATTCAACTTTTATATATTTCTCGAAGTAAAACACTTATAATACAGTTATTTACCACAGATAAACTGTTCTGGCAGACTATGGACTCAAACCATCTAAATATAACTAAGCAGATATGAAACTTCATTGTCTATAAGTAAATGTAATTAATTTGTGGTTTACAATTGGAACTACATTTAGAACTTTAATGCTGAAACTAAAACTAATACCACTTGTTTTAAGTTTATTAAATTATTTTATTAATTATATTCTAGAAACCATATCATCTTTCTAGATTTTTAAGCCGCAAAATACATTTAATTGAGCACATTTCGTTGATACCTGGGGGTCTGCAAGAGTTTGTCCTTAACTGCCATATTAATTCTCTTTTCTCTAATTCAAGACTCTCGTTGCCTCCTCTACCATCAGATATCACTTGGTCAATTACTCTAAACTTCAAATAGTGGTCAGGGTACTCAACAATGTGTCTGGCTAATGCATTCTCCATTCGCTTTGAATTAATATTATAAATGTGTTCGCTAATTCTAGCTACTAACTTCCTATCTGTTTTTCCAATGTAGAATGCTTGACATTGGCCACAATTAGCTAAATAAACCACCTGATTACTATTACAGTTATACTTAGATGTGGAACGATAACTTTTGCTGTTAATCACAAATTGAGTTCCTTCCTCTATGTGTTTACAATACTTGCACATTAGACACTTATACATGCCTATTTTGGTCGTGTAGGGATGTCTTCTACTTTGCAATATTTCTTTTAAATTCTTACCCCTTCTATATGTGATTTTTGTTTTTTTTGGGAGAAGGTCTTTAAATAAATTGTCATTTGATAAGTATTCCCAATTTTTTGTAACTATATTAGTTATTAGTGTAGAATCTAAATTATATGTGCAAATGAAGCTACACTCGTAACTCTCATCTGTTACTCCTCTATTATTCGAATTTAAGTCATTGTTTGTTTCCATTAAGGCTCTTTGTGTGTTCAGTCCTAAAATTGGTGTATATGTGCCTTCACTTCTTTTTATTTTGACTTCATTCAAAATGTCATTTAAAAAACTTAATGGATAACCTCTTTGTGTGAAAAAATTCAAAATTATTTCACATTCCCTTTCGAATTCACTCTCTATAGAGGTCATTCGAGCTGCCCTCACAAGTTGCCCTTTAACAACAGATTTTTTCTGGTGTTTGGTGTAACTTGTGAAGTGTAGATACATATTTGAATGTGTCTCTTTCCTATGTATTTTAGACACATAAATTTTCTTTTCATAGTCTTTCCTTAGAGCTACATCAAGGTATTCTATACTATTTACGTCATACTCAAATGTAAAACTAAGGAACTGTGTTGAACTGTTAAACATTTCTAAACAATCTTTTATTTGATCTTCTGACCCCTGGAACAACATAAATATGTCGTCTAAGAATCGTGTGTAAAATACTATATTAGACTTGAACTCATTGTTACTCAATACAAATGACCTTTCCCAAAAGGCCATAACCAAGTTGGCTATGGCGCCCCACATGGTGACCCCATAGCCACGCCGATTTTTTGATGGTAGAAGTCCTTGTTAAATTTAAGGTAATTGTATGACAAAACTGTGTCAATTAGTTCTTCAACCAATTTCACTTCATTAGTTGGTGCACTTAATAGTCGCAGCATATCTGCGACCCATTCAATTCCTTCCCTATGAGGAATACAAGAATATAAATCTTTAACATCTACTGTCACAAAAAAGGCTGAAGGAAAGAAATCCAATCTATTAATGGATTTCAAAAAAGACCATGAGTCTTTAGTAATCTGATGTTCTTCTACTATGTATTTCTTCAGAATATTGTCTAACAATTTTGCACAGGTAAATGTAGCACTTTTCCTTCCGTCTACTAAAGGTCTCATTGGGGGATTTTCTAGATTCTTGTGAATCTTTGGTATTCCAAATAAATACGGGGTTCTTGGGAATGACTGTTGTAAGTATAAGTAGGTTTCCCTATCTATCCTGGCTTCGATATATAACTCTTCAATGAAAGCTTTAATTTTCATCTGTGCACTATTCATTTCATTAATTGAAGCTCTACAGTATGTTTCGCTATCCAAGATTTTACTCATCCTAAGATCATAATCATCAAGTGACATTACTACCAGTCCCCCTCCTTTATCTGGTTTCATGATCCGTATGGGGGCCTGGCACAAATACTCTAAGGAATCCCTATCTTCTTTAGTTATGTTAAAGTTATGGTTTTTCCTATAAATGTCAGCTTTCTCTAGATTTCTAAGATCCATCTCAATGGCGTTCTCGAACAGAGACACTAATGGGTGTAATGGGGGATTGTACACACTACATACGTACAATTCTGAACTTTCATGATTATTTTTGCCCATTAAAGCTGTTAGGTTAATTTTTCTCACAAACAGTTTTAAGTCCAACAGTAAGTTCGCTAAATCAAAGGGTCGGGACGGGACGAATGTGTAACCTTTAGATAACAAGTCCACTATTTCGGGACTAATGTCAATGTCTGAATAGTTGTATATTTTAAAGTCACCAGTCGAGTTCATCAATATTTTATATTCAACTTGGTTGTTAGATGTTAAATTTAAATCTTCTAGACTAAGGTCACTTGATGTTGAACTGGTAGGAACTACCATTTCTTCCTCTTGTTCCTCGACCCCTTGTAATTCTGTTTGACTTGTTGGGATTTCCCATTCGGAAAATTTTGTTGGTATTGACCCCCCCCATTATTTTCTACCATGTCAGGATTTCTTGTATTATTCCGTATGTCCTTATTTCTTTGATTGAGCCTTTCACTCCGTCTAGGCTCATTCCCAAAACTTGATGTACCTTCATTTACTTCGTTATCATCCACTATGTCTTGCGACACTGGTTGATTCCCCATTCTCATGTCGCCTGAGGCTATGTCAGTGGTTACTACAGAAACTGTTAATATTCCTTGAATCGGTGGTGGCTTAGGGTAGGCCTTCCCCTCCCTATAATCTTTAGTGTCCCGGGCTATTTTCTTAGCTTTAGTACTTTTGATTTTCAGCATATGGTTGTCAATACTCGAAAAACACCGGTCATAATCAAACCGGTATCTTACAAAATTCACGTCATTCTTTATAGTTTGATTTAATTCCTCTAGCTCCAACAAAAGACTGTCCACTAGAATTTGATAATGAATGCACAATAAGTCTAATAGCTCTAGCCCGTGTTTATCAAATAAATTTGTTAAGGCTTCGTAGAACGGAGTCCCTTCTTTTAAACCAGAAGGGAACTGCCAATGCCTCAGGCCCTTAGGAACCAGCTTAAGGTTAATGCATTCGCGAAAATACGCGATTTCGAGCTGTAATTTACGTACTTTAAATAATTTAGCATCGAACTCATTTAGTTTTGATGATAAGTCAATGCTTACCTCATGTTGTGAAACGTTCGGAGTACTTTGGGAGCCGTTTTCAAAAAAGAAAAAGGGTCTATTAATCCAGTCACTGAAATTTGCCGGTGCTGTTTGGCTTGGCAATGCCTCAATATGATTCCCGTTATTGATGTTGTTTCCGGTAATATTTGGCGTTTCATCCGTTTGATTTGGACCAGTTTGGTTCACCACACACTCTCCACCTTGTGTGCTTTGTTGTCCTTGTCTCATGTTCGAATCAAACGCCCCATTTTCAGTGTCGCTTGTAGGGTTGTTTGTTAGGAAATTGCCTCTCACGTTACTGCTGTGCTGCAGTCGCGTCTGAGAACTAGCAACTGCTTCCACTTTCTGGGATAGTGCCTCGACCTTCTGGGTCAGTAGATTTATCAATACAGTCAGATTCCCGTCATTAGTGGACCGTTCCAAAGACGGCGTTGGACTACTCGATAGTACAGGTTCCATCACACACAACGAACAAACTCAGAAGATGAACGAAAACTTCTTTAGCACCACAGGAAAACCTCGTACACTCGAGCGCCAATCAAGTGTTGAACCAGAACAAATATGTCAAAGTCCTTATTCGAAAAACAGGTTTAATGATATACTTTAAGTGCGAAACTTCACGTACACTTTTCGTCAGGGCTCCTGCCCCAACTTCCTCAGAAAATACAATTCTGTTAATCACAAATTAACCATTTATATACAATTAAAATATAATAATTAATTAATCAATTAAAACATTTAAAGAGGCAACATACTAAAACCACTGAATGTCTCACACAAATAGTAACTAGCTACAGTGTCAAAAATGAATGTAAAACATTAATGTAAAACATTAATAAGAACACTGTGCTCGTGTTTTTTCTTATAGTGGAGACCTTTAACACTTTTTAAAAAAATGTAATTCTAACACTTTTTATTTCTTTTTTGTATTTCCTTTTTGAATACTTTTAAAAAACTCCTCTAGACCTATTCTACATGAATTTCGTTGGATAAATACAGACCTTTTAAAATATTTAATTAATCTTATTTGATTAATTTTATTTGATGTTTTGTGTATTCCATAAATAAATGTGTAATAATTGATAAAATATGGCAAATATATATATATAAACACTATATGTTTTCTATTATGTTTGTATTTATCACGTGGAAAACACTCAAGAACACCCGTCCATGCTAAATATACATTTTATGTGTCCTTTCCATAAACTCAACTTCTTTCTCCCTCTTTTTAAAAATTATAAAATTGTAAGTGTTCTAACACTGCCCTATCTATTCGTTTCCATGGGCCACTCTATCCAACCTTTTACAAATATATTTGCGTAAGAATTCACTATGAACTAGAATTAAAATATGAGCATGTTAATGTAAACCTACCAGTAAAATATGTAAATACCTGTTTTCTGTGCATTACCTTCCTAACAGTGTTAACATCATTCAACTTTTATATTTCTCGAAGTAAAACACTTATAATACAGTTATTTACCACAGATAAACTGTTCTGGCAGACTACGGACTCAAACCATCTAAATATAACTAAGTAGATATGAAACTTCATTGTCTATAAGTAAATGTAATTAATTTGTGGTTTACAATTGGAACTACATTTAGAACTTTAATGCTGAAACTAAAACTAATACCACTTATTTTAAGTTTATTAAATTATTTTAGTAATTATATTCTAGAAACCATTTCATCTTTCTAAATTTTTAAGCCTCAAAATACATTTAATTGAGCACATTTCATTGATACCTGGGGGTCTGCAAGAGTTTGTCCTTAACTGCCATATTAATTCTCTTTTCTCTAATTCAAGACTCTCGTTGCCTCCTCTACCATCAGATATCACTTGGTCAATTACTCTAAACTTAAAATAGTGGTCAGGGTACTCAACAATGTGTCTGGCTAATGCATTCTCCATTCACTTTGAATTAATATTATAAATGTGTTCGCTAATTCTAGCTACTAACTTCCTATCTGTTTTTCCAATGTAGAATGCTTGACATTGGCCACAATTAGCTAAATAAACCACCTGATTACTATTACAGTTATACTTAGATGTGGAACGATAACTTTTGCTGTTAATCACAAATTGAGTTCCTTCCTCTATGTGTTTACAATACTTGCACATTAGACACTTATACATGCCTATTTTGGTTGTGTAGGGATGTCTTCTACTTTGCAATATTTCTTTTAAATTCTTACCCCTTCTATATGTGATTTTTGGTTTTTTTGGGAGAAGGTCTTTAAATAAATTGTCATTTGATAAGTATTCCCAATTTTTTGTAACTATATTAGTTATTAGTGTAGAATCTAAATTATATGTGCAAATGAAGCTACACTCGTAACTCTCATCTGTTACTCCTCTATTATTCGAATTTAAGTCATTGTTTGTTTCCATTAAGGCTCTTTGTGTGTTCAGTCCTAAAATTGGTGTATATGTGCCTTCACTTCTTTTTATTTTGACTTCATTCAAAATGTCATTTAAAAAACTTAATGGATAACCTCTTTGTGTGAAAAAATTCAAAATTATTTCACATTCCCTTTCGAATTCACTCTCTATAGAGGTCATTCGAGCTGCCCTCACAAGTTGCCCTTTAACAACAGATTTTTTCTGGTGTTTCGGGTGGCAACTTGTGAAGTGTAGATACATATTTGAATGTGTCTCTTTCCTATGTATTTTTCACATAAATTTTCTTTTCATAGTCTTTCCTTAGAGCTACATCAAGGTATTCTATACTATTTACGTCATACTCGAATGTAAAACTAAGGAACTGTGTTGAACTGTTAAACATTTCTAAACAATCTTTTATTTGATCTTCTGACCCCTGGAACAACATAAATATGTCGTCTAAGAATCGTGTGTAAAATACTATATTAGACTTGAACTCATTGTTACTCAATACAAATGACCTTTCCCAAAAGGCCATAACCAAGTTGGCTATGGCGGCCCCACATGGTGACCCCATAGCCACGCCGATTTTTTGATGGTAGATGTCCTTGTTAAATTTAAGGTAATTGTATGACAAAACTGTGTCAATTAGTTCTTCAACCAATTTCACTTCATTAGTTGGTGCACTTAATAGTCGCAGCATATCTGCGACCCATTCAATTCCTTCCCTATGAGGAATACAAGAATATAAATCTTTAACATCTACCGTCACAAAAAAGGCTGAAGGAAAGAAATCCAATCTATTAATGGATTTCAAAAAAGACCATGAGTCTTTAGTAATCTGATGTTCTTCTACTATGTATTTCTTCAGAATATTGTCTAACAATTTTGCACAGGTAAATGTAGCACTTTTCCTTCCGTCTACTAAAGGTCTCATTGGGGGATTTTCTAGATTCTTGTGAATCTTTGGTATTCCAAATAAATACGGGGTTCTTGGGAATGACTGTTGTAAGTATAAGTAGGTTTCCCTATCTATCAATTAAATGTATTTTGAGGCTTAAAAATCTAGAAAGATGATATGGTTTCTAGAATATAATTAATAAAATAATTTAATAAACTTAAAACAAGTGGTATTAGTTTTAGTTTCAGCATTAAAGTTCTAAATGTAGTTCCAATTGTAAACCACAAATTAATTACATTTACTTATAGACAATGAAGTTTCATATCTGCTTAGTTATATTTAGATGGTTTGAGTCCGTTGTCTGCCAGAACAGTTTATCTGTGGTAAACAACTGTATTATAAGTGTTTTACTTCGAGTAATTAAATTGAAGTTTAACTTTAATTCTACAATATAAAAGTTGAATGACGTTAACACTGTTAGGAAGGTAATGCACAGATAACAGTTACATATTTCACTGGTAGGTTTACATCAACATGCTCATATTTAAATTAGTTCATAGTGAATTCTTACGCAAATACACTTGTAAAAGGTTGGATAGAGTGGGCCATGGAAACGAATAGACAGGGCAGTGTTAGAACACTTACAACTTTATAATTTCAAAAAGAGGGAGAAAGAATTTGAGTTGTATGGAAAGGACATATAAACACATAAAATGCATATTCAGCGTGGACGGGTGTTCTTGAGTGTCTTTCACGTGACAAATACAAACATAACAGAAAACATACAGTTATAGAGTGTTTATATATATACATTTGCCATATTTTATCAAATATTACATATTTATTTATGGAATACACAAAACATCAAATAATATTAATCAAATAATATTAATTAAATATTTTAAAAGGTCTGTATTTACCCAACGTAATTTATGTAGAATAGGTCTAGAGGAGTTTTTAAAAGTATTCAAAAAGGAAATTCAAAAAAGAAATAAAAAGTGTTAGAATTACATTTTTTAAAAGTGTTAAAGGTCTCCACTATAAGAAATAACACGAGTACAGTGTTCTTATTAATGTTTCACATTAATGTTTTACATTCATTTTTGACACTGTAGCTAGTCACTATTTGTGTGAGACATTCAGTGATTTTAGTACGTTGCCTCTTTAAATGTTTTAATTGATTAATTAATTATATTTTAATTGTATATAAATTGTCAATTTGTGATTAACAGAATTGTTTTTTCTGAGGAAGTTGGGGCAGGAGCCCTGACGAAAAGTGTACGTGAAGTTTCGCACTTAAAATAAACCATTAAACCTGTTTTTCGAATAAGGACTTTGACATATTTGTTCTGGTTCAACACTTGATTGGCGCTCGAGTGTACGAGGTTTTCCTGTGGTGCTAAAGAAGTTTTCGTTCATCTTCTAAGTTTGTTCGTTGTGTGTGATGGAACCTGTACTATCGAGTAGTCCAACTCCGTCTTTGGAACGGTCCACTAATGACGGGAATCTGACTGTATTGATAAATCTACTGACCCAGAAGGTCGAGGCACTATCTCAGAAAGTGGAAGCAGTTGCTAGTTCTCAGACGCGACTGCAGCACACCAGTAACGTGAGAGGCAATTTCCTAACAAACAACGCTACAAGCGACACTGAAAATGGGGCGTTTGATTCGAACATGAGACAAGGACAACAAAGCACACAAGGTGGAGAGTGTGTGGCGAACCAAACTGGTCCAAATCAAACGGATGAAACGCCCAATATTACCGGAAACAATATCAACAACGGGAATCGTATTGAGGCATTGCCAAGCCAAACAGCACCGGCAAATTTCAGTGACTGGATTAATAGACCCTTTTTCTTTTTTGAAAACGGCTCCCAAAGTACTTCGAACGTTTCACAACATGAGGTAAGCATTGACTTATCATCAAAACTAAATGAGTTCGATGCTAAATTATTTAAAGTACGTAAATTACAGCTCGAAATCGCGTATTTTCGCGAATGCATTAACCTCAAGCTGGTTCCTAAGGGCCTGAGGCATTGGCAGTTCCCTTCTGGTTTAAAAGAAGGGACTCCGTTCTACGAAGCCTTAACAAATTTATTTGATAAACACGGGCTAGAGCTATTAGACTTATTGTGCATTCATTATCAAATTCTAGTGGACAGTCTTTTGTTGGAGCTAGAGGAATTAAATCAAACTATAAAGAATGATGTGAATTTTGTAAGATACCGGTTTGATTATGACCGGTGTTTTTCGAGTATTGACAACCATATGCTGAAAATTAAAAGTACTAAAGCTAAGAAAATAGCTCGGGACACTAAAGATTATAGGGAGGGAAAGGCCTACCCTAAACCACCACTCATTCAAGGAATATTAACAGTTTCTGTAGCGACTGCTGATATAGCCTCAGGTGACATCAGAGTGGGGAATCAACCAGTGTTACAAGACATAATGGATGATAATGAAGCAAATGAAGGTACATCAAGTACTGGGAATGAGCCTAGACGGAGTGAAAGGCTCAATCAAAGAAATAAGGACATACGGAATAATACAAGAAACCCTGACATGGTAGAAAGTAATGGGCGGGGTCAACATCAACAAAATTTTCCGAATGGGAAATTTCAACAAGCGAAACAGAATTACAAAGGGTCGAGGAACAAGAGGAAGAAATGGTAGTCACTTTCAGTCCAACATTAAGTGACCTTAGTCTAGAAGATTTAAATTTAACATCTAACAACCAAGTTGAATATAAAATATTGATGAACTCGACTGGTGACTTTAAAATATACAACTATTCAGACATTGACATTAGTCCCGAAATAGTGGACTTGTTATCTAAAGGTTACACATTCGTCCCGTCCCGACCCTTTGATTTAGCGAACTTACTGTTGGACTTAAAACTGTTTGTGAGAAAAATTAACCTAACAGCTTTAATGGGCAAAAATAATCATGAAAGTTCAGAATTGTACGTATGTAGTGTGTACAATCCCCCATTACACCCATTAGTGTCTCTGTTCGAGAACGCCATTGAGATGGATCTTAGAAATCTAGAGAAAGCTGACATTTATAGGAAAAACCATAACTTTAACATAACTAAAGAAGATAGGGATTCCTTAGAGTATTTGTGCCAGGCCCCCATACGGATCATGAAACCAGATAAAGGAGGGGGACTGGTAGTAATGTCACTTGATGATTATGATCTTAGGATGAGTAAAATCTTGGATAGCGAAACATACTGTAGAGCTTCAATTAATGAAATGAATAGTGCACAGATGAAAATTAAAGCTTTCATTGAAGAGTTATATATCGAAGCCAGGATAGATAGGGAAACCTACTTATACTTACAACAGTCATTCCCAAGAACCCGTATTTATTTGGAATACCAAAGATTCACAAGAATCTAGAAAATCCCCCAATGAGACCTTTAGTAGACGGAAGGAAAAGTGCTACATTTACCTGTGCAAAATTGTTAGACAATATTCTGAAGAAATACATAGTAGAAGAACATCAGATTACTAAAGACTCATGGTCTTTTTTGAAATCCATTAATAGATTGGATTTCTTTCCTTCAGCCTTTTTTGTGACGGTAGATGTTAAAGATTTATATTCTTGTATTCCTCATAGGGAAGGAATTGAATGGGTCGCAGATATGCTGCGACTATTAAGTGCACCAACTAATGAAGTGAAATTGGTTGAAGAACTAATTGACACAGTTTTGTCATACAATTACCTTAAATTTAACAAGGACATCTACCATCAAAAAATCGGCGTGGCTATGGGGTCACCATGTGGGGCTGCCATAGCCAATTTGGTTATGGCCTTTTGGGAAAGGTCATTTGTATTGAGTAACAATGAGTTCAAGTCTAATATAGTATTTTACACACGATTCTTGGACGACATATTTATGTTGTTCCAGGGGTCAGAAGATCAAATAAAAGATTGTTTAGAAATGTTTAACAGTTCAACACAGTTCCTTAGTTTCACATTCAAGTATGACGTAAATAGTATAGAATACCTTGATGTAGCTCTAAGGAAAGACTATGAAAAGAAAATTTATGTGTCTAAAATACATAGGAAAGAGACACATTCAAATATGTATCTACACTTCACAAGTTGCCACCCGAAACACCAGAAAAAATCTGTTGTTAAAGGGCAACTTGTGAGGGCAGCTCGAATGACCTCTATAGAGAGTGAATTCGAAAGGGAATGTGAAATAATTTTGAATTTTTTCACACAAAGAGGTTATCCATTAAGTTTTTTAAATGACATTTTGAATGAAGTCAAAATAAAAAGAAGTGAAGGCACATATATACCAATTTTAGGACTGAATACACAAAGAGCCTTAACGGAAACAAACAAAGACTTAAATTCGAATAATAGAGGAGTAACAGATGAGAGTTACGAGTGTAGCTTCATTTGCACATATAATTTAGATTCTATACTAATAACTAATATAGTTACAAAATTGGGAATATTTAATAAATGACAATTTATTTAAAGACCTTCTACCAACAAAACCAAAAATCACATATAGAAGGGGTAAGAATTTAAAAGAAATATTGCAAAGTAGAAGACATCCCTACACGACCAAAATAGGCATGTATAAGTGTCTAATGTGCAAGTATTGTAAACACATAGAGGAAGGAACTCAATTTGTGATTAACAGCAAAAGTTATCGTTCCACATCTAAGTATAACTGTAATAGTAATCAGGTGGTTTATTTAGCTAATTGTGGCCAATGTCAAGCATTCTACATTGGAAAAACAGATAGGAAGTTAGTAGCTAGAATTAGCGAACACATTTATAATATTAATTCAAAGCGAATGGAGAATGCATTAGCCAGACACATTGTTGAGTACCCTGACCACTATTTTAAGTTTAGAGTAATTGACCAAGTGATATCTGATGGTAGAGGAGGCAACGAGAGTCTTGAATTAGAGAAAAGAGAATTAATATGGCAGTTAAGGACAAACTCTTGCAGACCCCCAGGTATCAACGAAATGTGCTCAATTAAATGTATTTTGAGGCTTAAAAATCTAGAAAGATGATATGGTTTCTAGAATATAATTAATAAAATAATTTAATAAACTTAAAACAAGTGGTATTAGTTTTAGTTTCAGCATTAAAGTTCTAAATGTAGTTCCAATTGTAAACCAGAAATTAATTACATTTACTTATAGACAATGAAGTTTCATATCTGCTTGGTTATATTTAGATGGTTTGAGTCCGTTGACTGCCAGAACAGTTTATCTGTGGTAAACAACTGTATTATAAGTGTTTTACTTCGAGTAATTAAATTGAAGTTTAACTTTAATTCTACAATATAAAAGTTGAATGACGTTAACACTGTTAGGAAGGTAATGCACAGATAACAGTTATTTACATATTTCACTGGTAGGTTTACATCAACATGCTCATATTTAAATTAGTTCATAGTGAATTCTTACGCAAATACACTTGTAAAAGGTTGGATAGAGTGGCCCATGGAAACGAATAGATAGGGCAGTGTTAGAACACTTACAACTTTATAATTTCAAAAGAGGGAGAAAGAATTTGAGTTTATGGAAAGGACATACAAACACATAAAATGTATATTTAGCATGGACGGGTGTTCTTGAGTGTTTTCCACGTGATAAATACAAACATAATAGAAAACATATAGTGTTTATATATATATATTTGCCATATTTTATCATTTATTACATATTTATTTATGGAATACACAAAACATCAAATAAAATTAATCAAATAAGATTAATTAAATATTTTAAAAGGTCTGTATTTACCCAACGTAATTTATGTAGAATAGGTCTAGAGGAGTTTTTAAAAGTATTCAAAAAGGAAATTCAAAAAAGAAATAAAAAGTGTTAGAATTACATTTTTTAAAAGTGTTAAAGGTCTCCACTATAAGAAATAACACGAGTACAGTGTTCTTATTAATGTTTCACATTAATGTTTTACATTCATTTTTGACACTGTAGCTAGTCACTATTTGTGTGAGACATTCAGTGATTTTAGTACGTTGCCTCTTTAAATGTTTTAATTGATTAATTAATTATTATATTTTAATTGTATATAAATTGTCAATTTGTGATTAACAGAATTGTTTTTTCTGAGGAAGTTGGGGCAGGAGCCCTGACGAAAAGTGTACGTGAAGTTTCGCACTTAAAATAAACCATTAAACCTGTTTTTCGAATAAGGACTTTGACATATTTGTTCTGGTTCAACACTTGATTGGCGCTCGAGTGTACGAGGTTTTCCTGTGGTGCTAAAAAAAAATATATTAAATATTGTTTATCTGCCACAGTCTGCTGGTTTCATCATTTGGCCTTTGATATACATTTTTCTTGAAACCTTGCAGTTGCCGTACCTGCAGAGATTGTGTTCTACTGTGGATTGCTTCTCTTCTCTGCTGTTGGCCTGTGGCATATGGTTACTGAATTATTTTGGACTTTGTTTTTATCCAATTATTATTTTGTGGCTGATATGGTCTTTTTTTATGACCTTTTGAATTTTATCTTTAGTGATTAATGTGCTTGTTACTATTGGTTCCAATTTTGAAGGATTTTGAATCAAACGCTGCCTCAGGGCACCATTTTTGGCCCTTTATCTGATGGAGCGGAGTTCCAGTGATCGTTGCTTTAGCAGCAGTCTTTGGTTCGAATGTGCTCGGTTGGGTTTCTGGATACGGTCATGGGTTGGATTTATTGAGAATGGATCTGTTTGTTTGGCTAGAACGCCTGCTTTTGGTGGGTTTTCCTCCCCATAGGTGCCTTAACTTTTGTTACGTATAGATTCAACAACTGTTTTTGTTATCAAGGTACTCTTAGGGTTGGATTAATCGGTGCAGCGTTGTGGAACATTATTAATTTTATTTTGGATCACGTTCCGGACATTTTGTTGACTTGGGATGGATACGGCTTGTTTCTCTACCATTGTGCCTTTGGGAGTACTCTTCCTTACATCCAGATTTTTTCTTCTGATGGATTTGTGATGTTTTGGGGTTTTGTTACAACAATTGAGTGGGCATGTTTATCGGAACTGTGTGGTTCGTTACGACAGCATAATTATAACTTTTGTGACTTTATGGATGATAATTACATCTCACCTATGGCGGTTTGAATACCTCATATTATATATGTTTAAATTCAGTCTTGGGTGGCCGTATTCGAGTAAAATCAACATTGCCTGTTCCTTTCATTACCTTTGAATCTGGTACAGTCATTTTATGCAGTCCCGCAATTACAGATCTTTACATGTAATCACTTTCAAGGACGCCCATACCTCCTTCAGAGTGAGGAATATATAATCTTGGCAAAGCTTTATTTTTATATATTATTTGATAAGTGTGAAGCATTTTTCTCGTTTTATTATTCAAATGATCCAACACTTTTTGGGGAAAGTGAATCACCACAAAACTGTAATCTAGAACAAGAGAAACAACTTTATTCCTAGATATGAAGGCAGTTGTTTTCATCCTCTGAAGTATGCCTTACTGAGTTTTATTCTCATTTGTTTCTTTTTTATTCACCTATTCTCAAATACTTCTACACTCCCTCCTTTTCAAGTTCCTTTATATTACATTCCTATCTGAGCCTGATATTTTCTTGGTGCTGTTGTTTTTGTTTTAAATGTCATACCATCTTATGAAGTTTTTTAACCAATTGTGTTGTGCTTTCAATCCATTATCTTATGAACTGCACAGTTTTAAGTCACTCACAAAGAGGAGACCAGAAGTTTTTTAACAAAGTTGGTTTCTGGTAATCAAATTGTAACCAAAATCAAATCCATTACATAAACTGCTTTACAGGTTAAGGGCAAGACAAAACAGCAGACTTGACAAAGACTCTCTCTGGAATGTCCCCCTTTGAATTTTTATCACTGCAATAATAATTTCCATTTGTCATGGCTGAACTGCAAAGTGATTTGCTACTGTTTCAGGGTCACTGTAATGTAAGGGCTCGGTTATAAATAGATAAGCATTCCTTTATCCATGAATGTGGGATGCTGTCAAACGTTTTTTCTGTAATGTAATCTCTTCATATACATAGATTTTTTTCCCTTTTTACTATTTTACTTTGTGCTTTTGCTAACCAGTTAAATGAACTAGTTTATCCCTGACCATTTTCAATCACCACTGGACCCACAAGGGCAAGTAAATGCAATACATCAGGACATTTTTGAGTAGTCAATGAGCAAATTTTAGGAGGAAACTGGAATACCTAGAAAAAAACACACAGGCAAACAGATAAACCATTGTTGATTTTGAAGAACATCCCTAACTTTGTCGCATATTTTTGCCCTGCCCTTAATTAAACATTTGACTTTACAGTAAACCACTGAGGATTAAAGTCAACCAATAATGCTATATATTAAAGTTTCATCCTTCTTACTGGTTCCACGTATGACTCACCAGTTAATCTACTCTGCAAGTTACAGGCAAATGGTGATGTCTGCAGCATACATTCACTACAGGACAAATCAGGTTCCAGCTCAGTTCCCTAAAAGAGGTTGTGCCACCAGAAGTGATGTTTTAAGGCACATATCTTATCCCTGAGAGGCATTTAATTACCACTGGGTTCTGAGGAGTGCCTGTATACAGCACCTTGCACAGCTGTTCTATGATTGGATAACTCCCAGAACTCCTGTTGTGGTGAAGTGCCATATCAAAGACTGCTATTTTTCTTCTTTGTTTCACTTCTTTTTCTCATTCTCCCATTCAATGACACCCGCTCCTCCTCCTTAAGACATCCCCCTTCCTCATTTAATTTGGAACCTTCTCCTCCTATTTGTGTAGCTCAGTTTACCATAATTTCCTTGACTGAACCATGTTGGACAGTGTACCTCAGCTATTCAATTTACTGACTAGTAGGAAAACTATTCTAATTGTTCAGAAAATGCATGTTGATACAAAGCATGTTTTTCTAACATTTTAAGTGAATTAGAGTTATAAAACAAGCAAAACAACAGCAAAGGTCTGGCCCCAAATAATCCAACCAGCATGAATATTCAAAGGGCATCCAATAATATTGAGCAGCTCTATTTTATTCAGCACAAGTGCTTTCACAATAGCTTCATCAGGTGCATATAAATGAAAGATGTAAAAGACACACCTTATATAGTCATTAATATCACATGACACCAATTAAAATTTAAAACTTTTTTTAAAAATGCAGAGTCAATATAGAAACCTTAATATAACATAATACTAAAATAAAAAGAGTTATAAACACAACATATATAGACAATTATAATACATCCCTGTTTTATCTACGTAAGGGTCTCTTTTGTAAAATAGGTTTTAGTGGTACATATTCATTGAGACCATGGCCAAAATTGGCTCTAACTATCCACTGTGCCTCTATTCTTCTATATTTATTAAATTAAATTTAATAAACTCCAAAGGGATCGTAAAGATTTTACAGCCGGTAATATCTACACCTGGCCACGTGATTTTGAAAACCACACACGTATATCTTCATCAGACCCACCCACACGAGTGATCTCTGCAACTAACGATCGTCGAGAGCGAACGGAAGTAACAGCAGATGTGAATGCTGTATCTACAGAAGTCAATGGCTTAATTGTGGAGTCTCCAACTGTCGCAACTATTGAAACATCTGATGTGTCTCTAGAGACACAGAACACTCCAATAAACCGGAGTGATACTATTCTAGGAGCAAGGAAGAAAACTATTATCGTTACGGGTGATGTGCATAAAGCGTCTCAGGACATTACGACGTGCCTTGACTCTAATCATTCTATCAATCCTTTTTTAAGGGATGTAAACGAACTGGGTCTACAGTTTCCCTTGCCAATGAGGGAAAGATCTATCAGCAACAAAAGAGGGAGACAACCACAGTCTCAACAAAGGGGCAAGAATACTACACAGAACAAACGGAAAATGAACGAGGAAATGGACAGTTCATACAACATCAAAAGTGCATTCCAACATGCACAACAAGTAAGACATTAGTTTTCAATTTATCCAGTTATTGTCTTTCAGAATTTGAATGTAAGGTCCTGGAAAAGGGACTAACATTTATACCTGCTACTGATATGTCTATAACTGATGCCATTTTTGATGTAAAGATGTTTACACGCAATTTGACTTTAAAAATGATGTTTGTTGATGGACAGAATCCATTGGATATGTGCTTTAAAAGACCCAGCACATTTATACCAAGACAAAATGTATTAGTCAATGCTTTTGAGCAAATTTGTATATCAGACATCTGGATTTTTTTTTTTGCTGATATACATTATAGAAGGTATAATGAGTGGCATAACTTAAGCAGAGCAGAGTTTAATGCCCTACGAGCACTTGAAAGTAATAATCAGTTGGTCATCAGACCAGCGGATAAAGGCGGTCAAGTAGTAGTTATGGATAAAAGTGATTATAATAAAGCAATGTTGGATATGCTACGTGACACTAAGTTCTATGAGAATATTACTTGTTCTCAAGTAGATACTATTGTTTATATCTCTAAAACCATTAAGTATTTATAAATGGCTTGTCTTATTAACAGTAATTTGTCTAAGTATTTTAATACACCATTTCCCTCTATATCTATCATTCAAGGTCTCCCTAAAATTCATAAGCACCCCACCAAACCTCCTTTAAGACCCATAGTAGCGGGTCACAATTGGAGTACTGAATCTATTTCTATTTATTTACAGAAACATCTTAGGAAATTGATAAATATGTCTCCAATAATTTTGAGAGACACTGAACATTTTTATGTGATTTACATTGTGACGTGAATGTTAACAATTATTGTGAAGAATTTCTGTTTGTCACGTTAGACGTAGTCTCCTTATTTACAGTGATTCCTAATGATGTAGGTTTGGAATATGTAATAAAACTCTTCAGCAATAATGGTGAGTTTACGGAAGCAAATGTTAGTCTAATTATGACATTATTGAGTCTGGTCCTTAATAATAACATCTTTACGTTGGACAACAAGATTTTTAGACAAAAACATGGGGTGGCTATGGGTAGTTCCTGCTCTAACAGCTATGCCAATGCGGTCATGTCAGTATGGGAGACTGAACACTTATTAAAAGGTCCATTTAGCCATTTTATTTTGTTTTACAGGAGGTTTGTGGATGACCTCTTCCTTCTCTGGAAGGGGTCAATATCACAGTTGGATGATTTTATATTATATGTTAATAGATCTAGTGATTTTTTAAAATTTACCCTGAATGTCTCAGTGATTGGTATACATTTTTAGATGTATATGTTGATAAGGATGAACATGGTAATATCTCTACTAAGTTATTTAGAAAGGAGTCTCATGTTAACCAGTTGTTAAACAGGGAAAGTATGCACCCTGAGTTTATTTTTACAAATGTTGCTAGAAACCAATTTTTTAGGGCTTCTAGGCTGAATGTAAAGAGTGAAGATTATGAAAGGCAAATGATGACAACTGAACTTGAATTAGTAGAAAGAGGTTATGAGACAAATTTGATAAACAGAAACTCAATAATGGTTAGGCAGCTATGGGATACCACAGCTAAACCCTATTTCTCAAGTCCATTGTTTAGAACAAAACATAGAAGCGATAATGAACTTAGACTGTCTTTTAGTTACACTAGAGATGTCTCTTTATACACGAACGTCATAAATGACCACTGGGATATTTTAATAACAGATAAACAGATTAGAGACATAGTGGGTAACAGACCACAGTTTTCTTTTAGAAATAAAAGATCACTGAAAAATAGACTCTGCGCTGGTAAACAAGACAGCAATTTGCAATCAGCAGGCGGCACAAAACCATGTGGACAATGCAAATATTGCAGGTATATTTGGAGTGACAGTATCTTTAAACATTCGGACACTGGTGAGTCCTTCAACATTAGGGTTCAAGCCTCCTGTGATACTTGTCATGTGGTTTATTTAGCTACATGCTGTGTGTGTAGTAAATTCTATGTAGGCAAAACGGATCACAACCTTAGAGAAAGGATAAGAGACTATCTTTATAATATAAAGAAATCTAGTATCACGAATGCTTTAGCAAAACATGTTAGTAATACAGATGCACACCACATTTTTAAGTTTACAGTGTTAGGTAGAAATTATACCAACATTAGGGGTGGTGACATTAGAGCCAGAACTGAAGAGATAGAGGCACAGTGGATAGTTAGACTTAGAGCCAATTTTGGCCATGGTCTCAATGAATATGTACCACTAAAACCTATTTTACAAAAGAGACCCTTACGTAGATAAAACAGGGATGTATTATAATTGTCTATATATGTTGTGTTTATAACTGTTTTTATTTTAGTATTATGTTATATTAAGGTTTCTATATTGACTCTGTATTTTTAAAAAATAGTTTTAAATTTTAATTGGTGTCATGTGATATTAATGACTATATAAGGTGTCTTTTACATCTTTCATTTATATGCACTTGATGAAGCTATTGTGAAAGCGCTTGTACTGAATAAAATAGAGCTGCTCAACATTATTGGATGTCCTTTGAATATTCATGCTGGTTGGATTATTTGGGGCCAGACCTTTGATGTTGCTTTGCTTGTTTTATACTTTTTTGTGTTTAAGCAAAGGTATCCAGTGCATTATAGGTATCATCTTGTTTTTTCATTTTGAATTAGAGTTATACTTAAAAACTGTCAATGATTTTTACCATTATTTCTGACTTTGTCGCCTATTCTTGAGCAAAGTATGTTTTATTTATTTAACATTTGTTTATGGGGAAAGTCTCACTTAGAACACAAAAATTTTCAGTAGAGGCTCGGGGAGAAACGCTCCAGACGCATGTCTTTGTAATGTGAGAGGAAACTGAAGCAGCTGGAGGAAACCGACACGAACACAGGGAGGACATGCAAACTCCGCACAGAGGACACCTCAGCCGAGAATCAAACCAGAGAACCTCTTGCTGTGAGGTGACAAGACAGTAATCTGGGGACTTGCCTGACAACTTCTTTACTCAAAAGTTAGGGGGGCAAAGACAATAATGAGGAACACAGCCACGCCAGTGTCATAGGGGGATACAGCCCTGACTACAGCCCAGTCAACCCAGGATTGATTAGTGAGCTTGGGCAACTGATGGAATAGTAGAGAATATTGGAAGTGCCCGTCCAGGTAGAAGGGAGTTCGTTAATGATGCTTCCTTGGTGGAGTTGTAGACCAAAGAGGGGAGTTGCCCTTGGGCATAATCAATGGGGTCTACTTTTAAAACTGCCAGAATACTTAATGTTGGAAAGGTAGAGTAGTACACTTTGCAGTTTGCTGAAAAGTCTTGCTGTAGGAAGCAGGCATTAAGGAATGCTGGTATCGTGTGTCGCGATTGCTATATTGTTCTTTTGTACTCAACATAGTGCGATCTCAGAATTGGTATATTAAATTTGCAGGGGGTGTGGGGGTGCAGGAGGCATAGCCACCTTGCAAAATTGCTGAATGTTAACTGTAGGTTCTTTATGGTTTTTAGGTTTCGAGATTTCGGCATTCGGTGTTGTTGGTTTTCAGGATTTTGAGACTTTGGTATTTCTGTCTCAATATTTCCAGGTTCGGTATTCTGGGCATTCGAGTTTTATAAGTAGACCCAATCAATGACATGTGTGGGAGATGGGGCAGGCAGTGAGTTGGGCATATAACCCCCCCCAGATAGAAGCACAGAACTTGAGCTTTTAGGATATGAAACACTTCCCCAACAATAATGCAGTAAGTGTGGGGGGGGGATAGGAGATAAGCTGGCTGATGCAGTGTGGACACGGGGCACTGGTCTGGTTAAATGATGTCCCAAAGAAGACCAAATTGATATTAAAAATAATTGTAATGAAGGACAAAAGCCCAATATTAGGGACAATTTATTTCACTGCAAAAGTAGAGAGAACAAGTTTTGCATTAAAATGTATTTTATAATCAATGAGAGATACTGGCTGGCTGTACTCCTCAGTGACTTTCTAGAAAATTGAACTTTTTTATGAGGGACAGGGCAAAATTAGACACTCTGAAAAATCAAGCCCAATTTACAGCTACAGCAAGGGTGCAAAGGGCTTAAGGCTTGGTGCTGCCTACTTCTAATGCTATTTTTTCTTTTTATTTCTAAGCATTCTTGCAGCACTCCATGTGTATATAAAGGGAACGCACAGTAAAAGGTGTAGGGAAGTGACTCCACAGTTAAAGCAGACGAAAGAAAGAAAGAATTCGTAAACACTAAATCTGTATATTCATCAGCCGTCCGCTTATTACGAGAAGTTACCTCTTGAGCTTGCAGATGTCCCGTTTGTTTCACTTTAGAAGAACGCTTGTAACGTACTCATCTATGTGGACCGTTAACAGACAGAGGAAAAAAGAAAACGGTAGATTGTCTTACCTAACCGCCATTCGTTTGTGTCCAGTTCATTGCCTTGGGTTGCTATTTGGTCCTGTGTATGAGATCCGTTGTCTCGCAGGCCCGTCTCCCCAAATTCCACAGGAGACATCCGGTAGAGGTGGCCCGGCAGCTCCTCGGTGGCATTAGTGGAGTTAAGGAAGGGGAACCTGTCGTGATCCATAGTAGGGAGTGAAATGCCGTCCCCACTTGCTGCACGCTGAGCGGGCCTTTGAGGGCAGTGCAGGAAGCAGACCAACACAGAACAACTGATTTCGCTGCTAGGTTACTGTCCCTTGTTGATAGTATTTCATTACTCAGACCCGTTTTGAGGAAGTTTAAGAGGAAACCCAAGTGTGCAACTAGCAGTCCTGTTTCATCTCAGTGACATGGGGGCTGAGTATAGCTAAGAGGATCGTTGCAGGAGTTAAAAAAGGAAGGCGTCTTGCAAATCGGTTATTTTTTGTTTGCATTTTATTACATAAAAATAATGTTATAGAAAAACGATATGTGTCAAAAATTAATTACAAAGACTGTGAAATGATGTAGAACTGTAAAATCATATGTGATCCAGAAATTAGACAAGCTATTTTTCAGTTGAACACGTATTCGAACTGCCCTAGGTAAAAGTTTTGCTCCAAGAATGACTGCCAGCAGTCAGTATAACCCATCAACTGTTTTTCTCACAAGAAGTATCTGACTGGTACCAGTTTGTGATCGGATATTACTCTGACATATCTGACCATATTAGTTGAGAGGTGCACCCCTGCTACACACACACACACACACACACACACACACACACACACACATATATATATATATATATATATATACATATATACTTCATGCATAGCTCTCAACCGTCCAGATTTTAGGTCTGTTCCTCATAAAACTAGTGGCTTTCTGGCAAATCGGTGAGGACTGACTTCACTAAATAATGGCAGCTATTTAAGTTTCAGTCTTCACATCCTTCAGAAAATGCATGGTAACAGAAAACATTTTATTCTAGCAACTTTCTAAGATTAGACAAGCAATATTTAAAAATTGTCCCAAGTTTAGGGCTTTTGTCCCCCCATTAATGTTGGCTTTATCCAAATTTCTTGTACTACAAGGTTGAGAAGTATGACTTTATGTACGCTCACTAGATGTCCTGCTTGCGCCCTCTCACATGTGCACCAGCACTAGAAAATGGAAAGAGGGCACCTGCTCTACAGTTCCTAGATTAAAGGAAGACATGCCTGCGGCAGGGCTAGCCACCTGGCGGTGTAAACCTTGACTCAAGATGATTGTCACTGTTCAAGTGACACCCCGACCCCATGTGTAAAAATGAGAAAAGGGGTTGAGGATGCATGATCAGAGCAGTAAATTTTAGATACAGAATATGTGTGTGTACTGTGTATCCACATTTGAGATGCCTTCCTGATTGACCAAGTATTACCCAAATAACTAACTAACTAAAACTACTTTTATGTGCTGGAAAACAAATAAGGGAAGCAAAAAAAATGGTCAAGTGAATTAATGGAGTATCTCATAACTTACAAACATATATTTACACATTAGGGTGCTGCTTTTGTTCACTACAAAAGTATTTCTATTAGGAAACAATATTTTATAGTATGGAATACAGTTACCATACAAAAATTAACACCTTAACAGCATTGTTGTGCCTGTCCTGCCTACAGTCTGTGATTCTCATGCTGGGGTGATATGCAGGATAGTGCAAAGTTTTTCAGCTGAAATATGCATTGTAACAGCAAGCAATACAGTGGACATGGCCCTCCAAATGAAGACTTCACATCAATATTAAATAAAGATTTTTTTTTGGTCTATTTTGCCTGTTGTATGGACTGCCACCATAGTTGTAATGCAGCCATAATCCCAGTATCCACATGGGGGGATCATGCATCATCTCTTCAAAGTCAAAAGCATTAGTGGTGCCACTGACTAATGTGAGGGCTTTCACTGCCTTTCTGAGTGATGTAAGTCTCAGCAGAGAGGTTTCCCTGTAACCAAATACACTTATTCGGCCCTGGTGTGAGGTACAGCTAATAATTTACTCCCTCACATCTGCTCCATCCCCATTCCTCTGGGGCAATGGCAAATTTAGTGTACCTTGGGCCCCTGGCTATTTTCAAACCATTGGCACCTGCACACATTTTTAGGGCCATGCATAAATACATGTGTTCATTTAGATCTACCTTCCTGATTTTTTTAAATTATATTTTTGTGTAATACAGCAACATTTAGAGTATGCTTTAAATTTGCAGTTTTGAACATTTGCCCAGCATGCAGTGAAACATAATGTAATAACCAATAATGATAAAAGTGCTCATTTCAAAACATTTCAGCCATTAAAGGCCACTCAAACAGCTATCACTATACTCTACTATTATCCATGCTTATCATTCACAGCCACTTTATTGAATGTGTGCACATTATATCTCTGATTGTGATAAAAATAACCACAGTAAAGTATTCCAGTTTGCTTTACAAAAATGCACACGTCCTTTAGAGAGAGATTAGCTTCTTTTTACCTTTATCAACTCAACAGGGTCAGTCATTTTTATCCAGAAACATTCCTCAAACCCAGCAGTTATACTTTGTTGCTGCAGCCTTCCCATATGTCTTTGTCAAATATTAATAAAAGTAATAATGACCAAAAAAAATAAATTAAATTTGTTTCATACAAACACACAGCAGCAGTAAGAAAGCATTCCAACTTAACTCACTCACATAAAAGCACACTAGTCCCTTCAAAGCCAATTTAAAGACCATTTAAAAATGATGATGAGGATAAGGTACTTTCATCCACAGAAAGCACCATCCCACTAGATTTATAGTCACGTTTTTGACTGTATTGACCCCTTATTGTTTTAAAGAAATAAATTACATGTTCTTTATTGGTGGTTTTAACATCTACTGACATTAAAACTTTACCATCTAGATTACACGCAAACACACACACACACACACACACACACACACACACACTGGATTGTCCACCAGACCCAGCCAATTTCTCCATTCAGTAAATAAAAAAGCACTGCAAGTGAACTGTGCAGTTTTAGTCACACTTCCTCTACATTCGTGGTTGTACAGCTCATTTTCTGCAAATCCATTTTTATCACACTGTAGGTACAAATGAAAAACTGTTAGCTTCTTAGCTGACTATGCCCCCCCATAGTTGTGGGCCCCTAGGCAGCCATCCATTTCTCCCCTATTATAATCCACCACTCATCATTCTCCTTCTGTCCTGCAGGCTCCTTCAGCACCCAGGCCAGTAATTCAGCAATACTTAACTGCTTAGCAGACTTCTCAACTCTAACATACATACCTATTTTCAGACTTGAGTTTCCCTTTCACATGATGTACCCATATGCCTATTTTCATGTTTGCTTAATAGCGTCACATGGTTTTAATTTCCCCAGCTATCACAAATCAGTTTGGAGTTGTTTGTTACACATGACCCCAGATTAATTGTCTAGTATACTGGCAGCACCAATAACTTATAGAAAGAGGGTCCACATGTTGCATTTCCTTTTTTCCCGAAACAAAAATAATTGACTTTGTGAAGCAGATTTTTGCAATATCTTTCATTAGACTCTAGATTTTTCAGTCTTTGATAATATGCTTTCATTTTTGCGTCATTTGCGTCACTTTCATTTTGTTCAATAGATGCTTCTGAGTAGTATTCCACAATTCCAATGGAAGTGGGAAGACTAGTGTGGTATTTGATATTCAACTTTTATGCTAAGTAAGGGCCCAGATTTTTGGCAAATCAGACCTATTTTTCAGGAGCCTTTGTACATATTTTCAGTATCTGCAGGCTGACAGGTATGATGGACAGTACCTTAGAGCTAACATAAAACAAACTAATTGTTCACAATTAATATTGTGAAAAAGCAAAAATAAGCTAAATATGCATGCTGTGTGGTGTAGGGGAACAAACCACAGATGGCCCTAGATCAAGTAGCTGTACTGGCACTGTAGAAGTTTGCTGGGAAGAGATGGGAATGACAGACCATCCATTTTTGGGGTGGGAGGTGGAGACAGAGAGAGAAGCAACAGCAATTTAATAAGTAAGCCAATAACACATCAATTAATAAGCAAGCAAGTAAATAAGTAAATAAAGCAGAGACAGAGAGAGCAGCAATAACAAATTAATAAGCAAGTAAATGAATGAACAAATTAATAAGCAAGTGACTAAATCAGTAAATAAAGTAGTGCAAAGTCTGCCACATTGGATGGGTGTTGCTTCCAGTCAAAAAGAAAAAAAAGATTTGTTTCTGTGTTGCATTAGCTCTTGATGTGACCAACTCTAGTATGTGTATTACTACAAGCATATGGCAGTTCAAGTTGTCATTTCTGAATTTTGACTGAGCTCATGTGAAGTGATCTTAATGTATTAAGAAAACCTATGTAGCCTTTAATATAGCGTCAGTTCAGGTAATCTCATGCAAATTACAGAAGGATGCTATTTTATAATACCTTTATTAAATTATTGCATAAGACAGATACACATACATTAATATGAAAGAAAACAAACCATATTAATGTTTTCCATTTACATATATCATATATCATATTTATTTCTTTTAATAACTGTTGTCAGTCCAACATTACATAAATTGATTAATTCCTGGCTTCCCATAAACCTCACACCCCCTAAAAAACATTATTCTGCATGTATTATTCCCACAATTCCCCTTTATATCTATGTAATTTGTGCCTTCCCTTTTCTAAAGATCCCACTTCCATTTTGTTATCCCTGTTAAAATATTCATTTAAGTATCTTGTGGGTATTAAACAGTACAGTGTTGGTAAACCTCAAAGACTGTAGCAGAAAAAAAATATGACTATTAATTATGCCCAGACAATGGAGTTGAGGGTGTATTCTTACCATGCCATTAAACCACTAATTGTTTGGAGATATTAAAGCTGGAAGTATTCCTTAAGGTTTGACCTGACAAATGGATAAAACTTGCAGCTGTGGAAACTCTACAAGAGGTGGTAACACAATTGATCATGTGTACTCAGATATCAAACAGGCATTCAAAGCAGTCCCCCACCCCCATCTTGATAGCTTAGATCACATTTCCATCCTGCTTATCCCCACCTACAAACCAGTGCTAGCAAGGGAAAAACCTTTCAAGAAGCAAGCAAGGATCTAGCCTGAAATGCGTCTATATCATCTTGTCAAAAGACTAAAATGTCGAACGGCAATATGATTGTAAATGCCAGACATCGAAATTGTTCTTGTGGGGGGCTGTGCCCCCCACACCCCCTGCTAATTATATATACCAACACCGAGATCGCACTACAGTGAGGAAAGGGCAAATTTCCTGATCCTCACTGTACCACGATCCCGCAACAACACGTTTGATGTATGGCATTTGCGATATTATTGCCGTTCGACATTTTCAATATTCGATAAAGTGAGGTAGACCAACTGAAACAGCTGTCTCAGCTCTGAAAGACTGCTTTCAGTGCACTGACTAGATCTATTGAAAGAGCCTGCCACTACAAATCAATGTATTAACTTGGATGAGTATACTGAAACGGTTGTGGGATACATCACAAAATGTGTTGAAGATGTTACCAGCCTGAAAGATGTAACCATCAGAGCCAACCAAAAACCCTGGCTCAGCAGTGAGGTATACAAATTACTGAGAGTGTGTAATTCTGCCTTTAAGGCTGGAGACAGAGACAGGTGCATAGGTTCATAGGTAGGTACTAGGCTATCAGCCCTGGGGCCTGTATAAGCCTAGCCAAAAAAGTTCCCTGGCTTTCGCCACCCAAGAAAGCTATTTTCCTGCGCCCCTGTCTAGCAGAGCCAAAGAAGTGATCCCCGGGGTGAATTTCCTATTTCCTATCCAATTGTTGATATTTTTCTTAAAGAGGGCTAATGAGGAGCTTTGCTTGACATGAATGGGTAGTCTGTTCCAGAGGGTCTATATTAAATCATCAAACACTTAGAAAAGCAAACAATGATTTATCGACCCCATGTAAGCGAAAGCTTACAAACTCGAACGCTTAGAACAGCAATTTTTTTCCAAGGGAAAAAAATCGCTATTCCAAAAAAAAAAAAACCACTTAAAACATAACATAAAGTGGGGGGTTGTGACCCCCACACACCCCTACTTAAATATACCAACTCCAAGATCACACTACAGTGGAAAAAATGGCAAAGTAACTGACACGGCCAAGCGATTTCTTTGCAGGGAAAGAATTCACTTATATGCCACTTCATCATTTTGTCTTTTCGTCTTTTCAAGTTTGACCAAGACGCATTCAAAAGAATGCGTCTTCGGTCATCTGATAGGAACCCGTTCCAGAGCATGGGAAGTCTCTGGGACAGGAATGTATCCCTCCAGCATGTTCTGTTTATTGTGGTAGCAATATTAGGTCCCTGGAGCACATGGCTCGGAGGGATTGGGGTTTCTTTAAGTGTAGCATTTCCAACAGATCTGGGCTTGACATGGCTCTGTATGTTAGGCAGAGGTCGCCTCTGAGTAGGCGATAAGCGATAGAGTAGAGCTGGAGTTTTTTGAGATGGTCTGCGTATGGCATCTGTTTAAGGCCGGTAATCATCTTAGTGAGGTATTTCTGTGGCCTTTCTAGTTTTTGTAGATGTCTTGCGAGGTACATGGCAAATGGGGCATTGTACTCTCTAATGGGTCTGATGAATGATGAGTATAGAGGAACAATGACCTCCTTTTTTCTGGAGTGAACCACTTTGTGATGAGGTGTGCTACATAGAAGGATTTTCTGACTACTGTCCACCTGTGTCCCAAGGTCTCTTATCACATTTTCTGTGTTTAGTAGGCTACCACCTATGTGGGGCGGCCACGGTGGTGCAGTGGTTAGCATTGCCGCCTCACAGCAAGAGGTTCTCTCCCAAAGACATGCTGCAGGTGGATTGGATATAAATTGGCCCTAGGTGTGTGTGTGTGTGTGCCTTCTGGAAGGTTGGTGGCCGGGCTGGCAACTCGACACCGTCTAAATTTGGGCTAGCGTGTGGTGTGTGCCTTTCTGTGAAAGGTGGGGCCGGGCTGGCAGCTCGAACACCGTAAAACTCCTGCCATTCACAAGGTGATCCGCTGTGGCGACCCCTGACTGGGAAAAAGCCGAAAGAAGAAGAAGAGTAGGCTACCACCTATGTGGTAGTTCATGGGTACAGTGTTTTTCCCAAAGGGGATGACAATGCACTTCTTGGCATTGAGCTTGAGGCCATGACTTTGACACCAAGCATCAGTCTCAGTGAGGCCCCTTTGTACAATGTCCACATCATTAGGTGATTCCATTATGGCACCTAGTTTGCAGTTGTCTGCGAACTTCATTAGCCAAAGGCCTGCTGTATTAGCCTGGACTTCTGAGAAGTAGATGCCAAACAGGAGAGGACTCAGGACAGAGCCCTGTGGTACTCCACTTGTCACAGGTCTGAAGTTGGATTTGAAGTCGGCTATTTTCACTGTGTGGGTTCTGTCAGTGAGCTATTTGGCCATCCATCTTGTGACATAGGGATTTATACCATTTTAGTGAGTTTATCTATAATTCCAGAGTGGGGGATGGTGTCAGAAGCCTTGGCGAGGTCAAGATAGGCTGTGTGCATCACCTTACCCTTGTCCATGGCTCTGGTGACTGCTTCAAAGAAGTCAGTCAGGTTTAGGAGACATGACCTACCTTTTACAAACCCAAACTGAGTGAGGTCCAGAGTTTGGCGGTTATCTATGTCCTTGTTTATAAGCTTCAAGATGATATGTTCCATGGCCTTGCGGACCAGGCTTGTCAGGCTAATGGGGCAGTAGCTCCTGGGGTTCGTGGTGGCGCTTCCTTTGTGGAGTGGGATAACTGTCATTGTGCGCCATTCAGTAGGCACAAAGCCTGAAGTGAGGCTATGACTGAACATGGCACTTAGGTGGGGTGCCAATTTGTTCTGTAGTCCATGCAGAACGCAGCCTGGGATGTTGTCAGATCCCATGGATGCTGTGTTCTTGGCTTTGGAGAGTGTGTTTTTTACCTGTGCAGCCGTGATTACAGGAACTTTACCTTCTTCCTTTAGGGGATGAGAGGGGGATAAAGTTAGCACTGAACCTATCTGCCAGGATGTTGGCAATATCAGTTGGTTCTGTATATCTAGTGCCATTGTGCTGTAGCTCAGAGCAGATCTGACTGTCACCATTGAGATTCTTGACATAGCTGTAGAATGCTTTGTGGTTGTCTTTAGAATCAGTGATGATTTTATTTTCATAACTAGCTTTGGAGGATTTTATGAGGGATCTCATCTTCTTTCTGAGGCTGACCAGGGAGTTCCTGCAATCAGGGGATTTTTACTCTTTTTTGCAACAGCTTCTTCCTTCTGTTATAGAGTTTGTTTATGGCAGGGGACCACCAGATTGGCTTCTTTTTTTGGAGGATAGTGTCTTGGTTCTGTTGGGGATGGCATGATCCATGCCTTGTCTATGTGCTTATACAGTGCATTTGTATAAGATTCAGCAGTTGTACCTCTATTTTCTGTCTGTATGGGTGTCGTGAAGCTTGCCACTTCTGTCTTAAGAAGCATAAAGTTGGCTTTGTAGAAGTTTTTTATGGTAGTTTCCTTAATGGTGGGTGGGGACGGGATATTGATGTCTAGGGTGATTAGCTTGTGGTCAAATCTGACCAGTGAGGATTTAACCTCTGGCATGAAACATTGGTTGCCCATATTGGAAATGACCAGGTCCAGGATATTACTGCCCCTGGTAGGGGTATGGACAAGCTGATCCAGGGCATTGGAATTTATGAATTCCAGAAAGCATTGAGCAAATGAGTTAGTACATGAGTAGTTTTCCCAGATGATGGTGGGGTAGTTGAAATCGCCAAGTATTAGGGTATCGGGTTGTACCTTAATATTAACCAGTATATCAAGAAATGTGGAGTGGGCATCCTGGGGCATGGTGCGGGATCTGTAACAAGCTACAACCTGGATTGCAGTCTTACCCAGTGTTAGTTGCACTTGGATAATTTCGGATGCATTATGTTGAGCAAGTAGCCTGGAGATGTGGATATTCTTAATGAGTATGGACGTGCCTCTTTCTTTAGTGTTTAGGTCCAGGTTAGGTAGCCAAAATGTTTGGTATGAGTTATAGCCTGGCAATGCAGGGGTGCTCTCTGGAGCCTTAAACCAGGTCTCCATCACTGCACAGATGTCGATATTCTCCATTTTAAGGAGTGCCTCGAGTGAGTGCATTTTGAGGTTTAGACTTCTAGCATTGAGTAGCATTACCCTCAGATTTTGCTTGCTTATACCTGGTACAGTGGTGAGTTTGTTGTTTGAACCTTGCCTAAAAAAGGCACTATAGGGATGGCAAGAGCCTTAGCCAGTAGCCGGAATCCCAGGGGCGACAGGTGTAGGCCATCTCTGGCAAAGCATCATGGTCTGTCGATCATGTCGTCCCAGGCAGACAGACACTGGATCCCCTTACAATGACACCAGAAGCTTAGCCAATTGTTGAAGTCAATCATTTTGTCCTTGTATTGCGGTATCATTTTGGGCGATGGCAGGATGCTACTTAGGGCTAGGGTCATACCTGCCTGGGCTACATGAGCCAAGAGCTCCTCCATGTCTCTTTTCATGTAGTCCAGGGAGGTACATCTCAGGTCATTCACTCCAACATGACAATGACTGGGTCATATTTGTACTTGTTGTGGAGTGATCTGAGTGCTTGCATTATGTGGCAGATCCTGGCACCCAACAGGCAGCTGACAGCAACTTTCTCCTTGTTTAGCCTGGTGAGTGGGACATCAGTGTGCCTGACTATAGAGTCGCCTATGACTAGTGTGTTGAGTACGTTATTTTCCCTTATGGGCTGAGGTTGAGTGGCACACTGATTTTGTGGGCTATGTGTCATTTCGGTAGTGTTGGGGGGTGGTGGTTGCTTGCGTTTCAGCTTTGGAGATCTCTGTTTTTTGGGCATATTTTTATTGAGAGCCTCTGCAAATGTAGGTGTGTGTTTTGTGTTACTATGTGTGGATTTAGGTGGTGTAGGTTTTGATGGACTATATGTTGAGTGTGGTGTGGTGCAGGTGTTTACCTTCTCCTCTTGACTGTCTAGTACAGTCTTGGCTGGAGAGAGCTTGGCTTCCAGTTAGAATATGTAAGTGCATCTTTCACAGGTTGTAGTGTTGGATGATAGGAGGACAGGGTTGTCAGTGTACATGAGGCAATTGATATGTTGCCCCACGATGCCCAGATTCATCAGGTGGACAGGGGAAAATACCGGGAGCTGACCCTTAGACATGACTGGATAGGTGCTTATTAATTTAAGTACTAAAAACTGTTTTCCTCCTAACAAATGAGGAAAGTTGAGTGCTGCAGTAATTTGTAGATTACTTAGTGTTTGCAAAAAGTTTTGAACAAGTGCTGAGCACAAGGAAACATGCTTTGAAAAAGGCCAAGGCCAACTTGAACAAAGGTGTGAGAGTAGCAAAACGGCCCTACAGTCTGAAAATACAGAGACACTTCACTAACCAGAAAGATCCCAGAGAGCTGCAGAGAGGGATCCAAAACATCACAGACTATAAGCCATTATCCAAGCATTGTGATGATAACCCAGACTTTTTAAATAAGCTAAACATCTACTTCAGCAGATTTAAGGAATCAAATAGAACCTCAAAAAGAGACTACCTACCAATGCAGATGCTACATAACTATGCCTCAACTTGGAAGAGGTACGCAGGAACCTGCATAGGGTTCACCCGGGCAAAGCAGCTGGTCCGGATATGATCCCAGGGAGGCTACTTAAAAACTGTGCTAATCAGCTGACACCAGTCTTCACAGACATTTTCAATATATCTCTCAGCCAGGAAAAAGTGCCAAAATGCTTCAAGACCACCAACATCATCCCTCTGCCCAAGAAACCATCTCCATCATCATTAAATGATTACCAGCCAGTTGCAGTTAGCTCAATAGTGATGAAGTGTTTTGAAAAAAATGGTCAGGGATCACATAACATCCTGCCTACCTGCTATATTTGATCCTTTATAAGTTGCATACAGGCCAAATTGTTCTACTGTGGATGCCTTAACACTTCATCACACCTTAGACCACCTGGAAAATAATGATGGTTATGTACGCATGCTGTTCATAGACTTCAGCTCTGCCTTCAGTATGGTAATTCCACAGCAACTACTGTCTAAGGTGAGTAATCTAGGCATAGAAAACAAAATATGCAACTGGATCCTCAACTTCCTGAGTGAAAGGCCACAAATAGCGTGAGCTGGAAAACATTGCTCAAACAGCATCACCCTAAGCACTGGGGTCCCACAAGGTTGCATACTCAGTGCACTTCTTTTCACAATTCTAGCACATGACTGCACAGCTACACATCAGTCAAACAGAATCATTAAGCTTGCAGATGACACGACAGTAATTGGCCTTATCAAAAAGGATGATGAGGGAGCCTACAGGGAGGAGGTGAACCAACTTGTTCATTGGTGCACTGACAACAACTTAGTACTAAATGTTGGGAAAATCAAGGAACTCATCAGTTATAGGAGGGAAAATAAGCCAACACCCCTATGATCATCAATGGTGTTGCAGTGGAGAGTGTAAATAGCACCAAATTGCTAGGGGTACATATCTCACAAGAGCTAAGTTGGGCCACAAACACTTCCTACCTTACAGAGAGCCCAAAAACGTCTCCACTTCCTTAGGAGACTTCTTAGAGCTAACCTCCCCCCACAAGTCCTACTTATACAGAGCCACAATTGAGAGCGTACTGACAAACATCATTGTGTGGTATGGAAATTACTCTCAAGCTGATCAGAAGACACTGGATAAGATCATTAAACGGGCCATAAAGATCATTGGCTCTAAGCTTCAATCCCTACAGGACATATATTCAAACAGATGCTATGGTAGAGTCTTACACCATCTGGCTTATGGACTGTTCAAACTCCTGCCAACAAGGAAGCGCTATAGAAGCATTAGATGCAGGACATTCAGATTCCATAACAGCTTCTTCCCACATGCTTATTTATATGCAATATGTCACTGTTATTTACATAACTCTCTACATAGATCACTTTACACATCTCTATCTGCACTATGAAAACTGTAAACTAACTTTATGGCATATATTGGTGGTGGGTAAGTTTTTTACATGTGTGACTTTTTATTTATTTATAGTACTGTTTGTTATATATCCTTATATTTCTCCTAAGTCTGTTCCTGTTGTTGTTGTATTTGTTTTTGTTTCTGTTGTAAAACGCTTTCAGTTTTTTTACTGTATTTGCTTTTAGTATCTCATTTTGATTTCTATTTTTAGTATTTTTTAAATTATTATTCATTTGATCTATCTTCCTTCTGTAAAGCATACCTTTCAACTGTACAGATTTCCGCAGAATGTCTAGATTTTTGCCTCATATTTGTAGTTTGTTCCTCATGAAAATTGTGTTTTTTTGACAAATCACTGAGATGATCTAAGGATTAAAGTCACTAAATAATGACATGCATTTGAGTTTCAGACTTCATATCATTCAGAAAATGCATGCTAACACAAGTCCTGCTTTTCTAGAAACTGTCTTAAGTTTATAAGAGCAATATTTAAAATGTGTCCCTATTTTTGGACATTTATCCCCCCATTATGTCAGGCTTTGTCCAGATTCCTTGCACTAAGGTGTTGACAGGTATGGCAAACTAATTCTTTTGGTACAAGCCTGAGTATCGAAATTTTGTGCAGTGATACTTTTTCCTCTGTGTTGATCTGTATGACAAAAAAAGTTTCCTTTTACTTTAATTCAGAAGATCAAAGGGGAAACAGAACTATGAACTATGACTTACTTTTACAGCAAAGTCAAAAAAAGTGTTGAAATTCAGTGTTGAAATGAAACAATTTTTCTCTCATAATAGTGAATGAGTACATGTTTACACCTGATACAGTGAATGTGAGACCAACAGTAATAATCTGAAAATTAATGATGTAAATCCATGGGATAATGGATAGAGTAATGAAACAGAACATGCCATCTCTGTACCCAAGAAGAAAAAAAACAATAACTGAAATCACAGTATTTTAAATTTAAGATTAGTCTTTGTTTGCTGTAATAATATCAGTATGATTCTCATATAGCATGGTGACTTATTCCTCCTTTGAAATAACATGGTATTGCATACAAAATTAAACTATTGTAATGTCTTTTGTTCACAACGGACATGTAGGCAGGAATATGCCATGTAAATCATAGTTTATAAATTCATCTTTGACAGGCAGTGATTACTTAGCTCATTTTCAGTAGCACTTGACCTTCAAACACTTAAATTAAACAAAAAGTATGCAAGTGGCCTAGTAAAGAGATAGCCACATCTAACAATTTATATGCTTGTTATATTACTCACTGTCCAGTTAAAGGCTTATGGTGGAGGGAATTTAGTACAACATCATTAAATAATTACATATTGAGTATGCATCACAGAACAAAGGGCAGTCGTACTGTGTTGGAACGGAACATGGAAGTTTGGTGAACAAGTCTGAAATTTTTTGTTATTATACCCCTGCATTTTTTGTAGGTCACTGTAATACAGTGTTTCCTACTGGTGTAATAACTTAAGCCAGTAGCATGACAGAAAGTACATGGAAGACCTACTGTGGGTACTTAAATTAATATTTATATCAAGTAAAGTTGTTTGCTGGAAAAATAATAATCTAATCTCTAACAAACCATGCATTTTAGTTAAAGCAAGGGCTGCAGTGAACATCTAAAAGGCAGCAACATTCAGCCATCCATCTATCCATACATCCATCAATGTTTTGATCCATCATATAGAGAAAGGGCACTGAGTCCTTTTGGCTTGTTCAAAAACAGTACTTCTAATATCCCTTGTTCTGCTACACAATCGCAATATTAGATGGGAATGCAGCCTTACTAAAAGTGATACCTTCAGAAACCCAGCTCATTCATCTAGTTGTTCTCAGTCTGATACCTTTAACTATGAAAACACTTACGTGTTTGACAAAGTCTACCAACTCCAACAGTGAGTGCATAAAAAAGGAATTTAGCTCTCATTGCATTATGTGTTAATATCAGATCACTCTATTGCTATGATGATTGAGAGAAAATATGTAAAATACCATGTATGTCTGCTAAACTAATGCAGGTGTTTGAAGCCATTTAATGATATATGTAGTAGTCTGTGATTTCTTAGGTTCATAGGTAAGTACTAGGCTATCTGCCCAAGGGCATTTATAAGCCTAGCCAGAATGTGTTGGCTTTCGCCACCCCCTTAGATTAGTTCCCTGTGCCTCTGTCCAGCAGAGCCATCAGTTCCCTGTGCCACTGTCCAGCAGAGCCATTAGTTCCCTGCGCCACTGTTATTATGTTTTTCCCAGAGTAGACTCCATAACAAAGTAAATATCCTATTTTTGTCTATGTGACTGTGTTATACAAGAGGAAGAATACATCATGAGTTTTTAGCGCATCTTATTTGTTCATGATATAGTATAAGTAACATAAATTTCTATGCATATTTCTGACTTTATTTGCTCTGCACTCAATTGTGGGTGGCTTACATAGAGCTTTATAGAAGCCTGGTGACCTCAGTGGGAGCTTTAATAGGTCCCATTCACTATCCTGCAGCTTTTTCTTTGTAATTAGCATACTTCTCAATGTCAGTGCAGTGCTCTGGGAAACTTTAGAGCACATAGCATGAGCTTAGGACTCCAAATTTCAACCTGTAACAGTGTAAGCACTGCCATGTACAAAATGTCACTGAAAAGTCCACAGCAGCATGGCTTCTAGTGTAGCACCACTCAGTGAAAAAACTCAGCAGTCACTGACGGCATCACTACTGGCTTCTGATCTACCTACACTTGTTTTGTGTCTTATTTATGGATAATTACGTTACTGTTATGATTTATTTAAATTTTTGGTATACTTGCTGGAGACATCACATAATTTAGCCCAAGTAGGATGTACATGTTCACAGGGTAAAAGGGTCAAGTCACTGAAAGTACCCTTGACCAATGCTTTCAATTAACTGCTTTGCAACTGCACTCAGAACCACAGTAAAGAGGAATGTTTTTAGTCAAGGACAGGGATATAACTGTGCAAGTTGAAACATAAAAGGCCACATATAAAAACGGTGGTTAACCATTAGTACATGAACAAAAACAAGTGTGGTTGAATACAAAATAAACAAGACAGAGATATAAATAAATAATGACTCAAATAAGCCACAGATGTTGCTACCTTCATCTTTACTCTGTACTCATGTTTTTTCTTCATCTGACTTTTTCAAATCTCAGCTTACATCCTTGAATGCTAGATTTACATGCCTAAAAAGCATATTTCAAGTCACCAAACTACTGTTCTTTTTTCAATTGGATAATGTTTAACTACTGCTGAGTCACTAAACCCATAAACTAAAGCTCCATAATGATTCATTACTGTGCACCTCTTGATATGCACCTGCTAACAGTGTACAAAACTGCACCTAAATGCTTGTTTTGGAATCATGCACATTTGTTTCCATATTGCACATCTAAGCACTAATAAAGTGTGCATAAAGTTAATGTATAGCGTACACATGCTCATAAAGTTAGGCGCACATGAAGTAAAAATGCATTGTGCTTAAAAAAGTTTATGTGCCACTGACATGTTACTCCACTAGAACTTATTTCTTTAACCATAAAGTGCCGCTACTACATGTATCTCAGATACTTCAGGTAAACATGCATATGAAGAATATGGTCTGGGCATTCAAAAAGGCAGCATACATGTCAAGTATGTATGTATTTCTATAATTATGACAAGTTTTCTACACCATTAGCTGCATTATTTCTTACATGTACATTAATACAAATATGAACACACACTTAGGAATGACAATGATATTAGTCTTATAAGGAACATTTGCCATGGCTGACAGAAAATTATCTTCATAGACATGATTTATGTAACTGAGTTAGTACCTAATCTACCTCCTTAATCTTGGATACAGAAGCATCTACAGAGAAGTTCATTTGCACAGTAAACTTTGGGACAGAAAAAGCCAGAGTTCTGCATTACAAGGAGGTTACTAAGGTATGGTGTGTGTGTGTGTGTGTGTGTGTGTGTGTGTGTGTGTGTGTGTGTGTGTGTGTGTGTGTGTGTGTGTGTATGTGTGTGTAGGGGGATGTGAATGTGCAAAAAGTTTGCATAAAGGAATTCAGCTTTAACAGGAAAACTGTCATGCAACAGTGTTTTATATTTAGCAGTTTAATTACTTATTATGGTATTTTATGGGGTCTACTGCAAGCACCAGAGTCCCAGGTGCAAGAAGACTATGTCTGTGAGCCAGGGACTCAGGAGTCTAGTAGCTTGTACAGGTCTCTCTCAAACTCAACTGCATATTTGGGTAAGGTGTAGCAACCATGCGGAGAGAGTGAAGCTGCCAAACACATAACCAAATTTGAGCATGGTAAGTGAAGCAACTGTGGGAGGGAAGTGTGAGGAGGTGGGGTGTGGCTCAGCATTTCAGACAGTAATCAGGAAAGAAATTTAGACTTAAGGAACAGAGGGGTAGTTTTAAGGTTAGGGAACAGGAGAGAGTTTAGAGTCAGGGAATGGCTGTGAACTTTCAGGTTTAAAAAGTGAATGAGGATTTTAGGTTTAAGGATGGGGTAGTGGCATTTTAAGTTTAGAGAGCAATAAGGGACCTTAGGGTTAGGGAGGTGCAGTGATTTAGGTTTTTTAGGGAGCAATTAAGGTTGGGAAGATGGAGTGGAAAATTGTGTTTAGGATTACAGACTGAGGATTTAGGCTACAGTTAGGGGCCAAGTGGAAGATTATTGGTTACGGATAGGGGTCTGCTAAGGTTATGCAATTCAGTAGAGTTGAGTAGTGGGGAGGGCTAAGTAACTATGTGGGATCAGGATAGTGGGAGTTGAGGTACTTGCTATTAACAACAAGTTGCAGTTAACAAGTATATTTTGAGCTTCTATCATGCAAGCACTTGTCATACACCACACTATATGTGTTAATCTTAGTAAGATAGGGATCAGTCTGGCTTCATTTAATGTAAGTCAGTGATGGTGGCTTCTGGGAGCATTCAGAAGGAATCTAACATTTTTTTTAAAACACCAGTTATCACTGTGACATTTGGTAGGCGAACCTGTGATGAGAAAAAGCATGGTATGTTGTACTGGTGACAGCACTACATCATTTCCAGTATATGTTTTGCCTCATTTGTTAAAAAGCCTATATTCTATATCACATATTCAGGAGGACAATTAGTTCAGTCAGATATTTATCTGTATGTAGTACATATCATAAATGTGGATCATGCCATTAACCAAAGCGCAGACAGCCCTCTAAAAACTGCACTGCATACCTAAATCAGTATCATGGAAACTGACACCATTATTGTTTGACTAAAAAATATAATAATTAAAAAAATTAAATAAAACAAAAGCCACAACCAGCCAATTGGAAGATAGCATTACCAGCAAAAAGGACCCTCTTATCTATTTAAACAGTCTAAAACTAAAATAAAGTATAGCTAAACAACAAAGCTAACACATACTAATACAACTCTCTCTAAACTATTAAAATACATCAAATAAATTAACTGTCATCTCAAAAAGTTACAGTTCATCTAAGAACTAGAGTTCAAAGATATAAAAAAACATGTCAACCTTGCAAACATAATCCACCATAGGACCTGTTCAGTAGACACTTAGGTGGTTACCATATCCTGTTGAAGTCAGTAGGAAACATTATACTAACTTAAAATGACAGAAAAACAGATAACTATAACATATGGATACATACAGTATGTTTTGCAAGTTCTCCTCACCCTGGAGAATGTAGATGTCAGAACATTTAATGACACATGGTTTAAAGCAGCAAAGAGCACCATGGAAGTACAGTGCTGTAATGTCTTCTACACACTTAGACCTTCTACAACACAAAGTGGGACAAAAGGTACAGGAGTCTCGATTTATATCAAAATCAATCGCACCTCAAGGTTGGTCAATCACTATGATGCCTCTGAGCTTCATCACATGTGACTCAGTAATAACAAAGTACTATATCATATTCTTGCGAGCTACAGGACCCCTGCTATGACTATTAAAATTTGCACAGCTTTTTTAAATGAACTGATGTCACTTTCAGTTCTACTCGATACCATACTTAAGGTTGATTTCAACTACCCTTCCATAAACTGTGAAAGATACAAACTCCAAACATGCAGGCCCAAATATTCCTGGACATTATCAACATGAACACCCTGGACCATCTAGTCCATACATCCACTAGAGGTACAAGCATCCTTGACCTGGTTTTCACGAAAATGAGGGAATGTTGCACCGCCAGACTATAATGTTCTTACTGGTCAGATCTGACCACTATGCTGTCTCCTTCAAAATAAAAATACATTTTGGGACATCACCTAGCAGTGGAAGTTTTAGGAATTTTTCTAAGGCAAACACCCTGCTTTTAAGTGATATCCTGGCAAAAATTCAGGCCCATCCAAACCCAGGGAGCACCGCTGCCTATGCAGTGTCATTCACAAAGTCCATGTACAGCCATATATATGACTGCATAGAGGCAGTAGAACATGCCCAAAAATAAGAGCATGACAAGCTTAAAAAACAAGCCAC
>NC_056743.1:1160603137-1160725637 GCF_019279795.1 Protopterus annectens
ACAAAATGCCAATAGTGGGTTGTCTTGAGACAACAGGGGTATGTAACTACCATCCTGCAGATGTCCTGAGAGGGAAGGATTCAGATGAGGCAGTACCATGTACTTATGCAGTTATACGCAGTGAGGCTAGGAGACAAGCATGTGGGTCTGGTAGCCTGGGGGAGACCCAGATAGACTGCATACTTGCAGCCAGGGCTGCTGAGGTGGTTACTTCAGGGAGGGAGCTACTTTGTAGCAGTGAGACTGAAAGTGAGCCACAGCTGCTTGTAGGTACTGATGTTCCCTTGGACAGGGTAACTGTAAAGGTAGAGGTGAGTAGTAGTACCCAGGCTGACAGTGAGGCACCACTGTCAGAGGATGTCAGATTTCCTGTGGAAGGGGAGCTGGGAAGGGTTACAGGGAGAGAGCTGAGACAGGCTCAGCTCTCAAACCCTACATTGCAAGGCCTGAGGCAGGTAGCTAGGGAGGCACCTGATTCTCAAGGAAAGGGGGGATCTGTATACTGGGACAAAGGGTTACTAAACATAGAGTGGACCCCTGAGCGAAGACTGCAAGGTGAGAGAGCACAGCAGTTGGTAGCGCCTAGAGCCTACCACCTGGCGCTTCTAGCCATAGCCCATGATATTCTCTTTGTAGGTCATATGGGCATTAAACGTAGAAAGAGGCATACTATGCAAAACTTCTATTGGCCTGGAATTTCCAGAGATATAACAGGGTACTGCAGCACCTGGGAGCAGTGCCAAAAGGTAGGCAAGGCAGGAGATAAGGTGAGAGCTCCTTTTATGCCTTTATTGAGGAGCCATTTCAGAGGGTAGCTATGGATATTGTGGGTCCTCTGAGTACCCCAAGTTCCACAGGGAAAAAGTATATCCTAGTGGTAGTGGATTATGCTACATGATACCCTGAGGCAGTTGCTTTATCCTCCTTTGAGGTAGAGAAGGTGGCAAATGCTTTGTTAGAGATTTTCAGCAGGGTGGGTTTCCCAAAAGAAATACTGAATGACCGAGGTGCCAATTTCATGTCAGACCTGTTGGCTTGTCTGTGGAAGTCCTGTGGGGTGAAGCACATGAAGACCACCCATACCATCCCCAGACTAATGGTTTTGTTGAGAGGTTAAACTCTACAATCAAGTCCATGCTACAGGCATTTGAAGATCAGTTTAACAGGGAGTGCAACAAATATTTGCCCCATATGTTGTTTGCTTACAGAAATTTTCCCCAGGAATCCACAGGTTTTTCACCCTTCGAGTTGATATATGGGCATAGGGTGAGGGGACCTCTAGATTTAATTTGAGATGAGTGGGAAGGTGAGTGTGAGTCTCACAAGGAGTCTGTTGTGGCATACGTCCTAACCCTCAGGAGAAGGCTCAGGAAACTCATGGGCTTGGCCCAGAAGAATCTGGCAGAAGCCCAATAACAGAAAAAGGTGTGGTATGACAGGAATGCTCAAGCTAGAGAGTATGCTGTGGGGCAGCAGGTAATCATTCTCATTCCTGTCAGACACAACAAGCTGCAAGCAGCTTGGTAGGGACCCTACAAGGTGGTAAGAAAGGTAAGTGATGTTAACGACATGGTGGAAGTGCTAGGCAGATGGCAGGGGCACAAATTATACCATGTTTATATGATTAAACCTTACCATGATAGGGAGGCCCTTGTGCTGAGCATTTGTAGTGGATTGCAGGAAGAGTCTGAGGGAGATATGGGGACTGATCTCCTCAGTGAGCCTCAGGCTGACACCTCAGTGGAAGGAGTAGCAATGTCACAGCAGCTATCTCCTACCCAGGTTCGAGAAATCTGAGCAGTGTTAAAGGAATTTGGGGATGTGTTCACTGGGAAACCAGGGTGCACCCACCTGGTGCAGCACCAGGTGGATACAGGACCCCAAAGGCCTATTAGGCAGTACCCTTATAAGTTGCCTGATTGAGTCAAACAGACTCTGTGGGAGGAGGTACAGGAGATGTTGGAACTAGGGGTGATTCAAGAGTCCAACAGTCCCTGGGCCACGCCAGTGGTGTTTGTGCCAAAGAAGGATGGCAGCACCAGGTTTGGTGCAGATTACAGGAAATTAAATAGTCAATAACCAAGTCCAAGAACACCAGTAGAGACAATAATTCGACTGCAGCAATGTGAGGATAAAAACAGGTTTAATTCCAACACAAATCCTTTAGCACGAAACAAAAGCACAGTAAGGACAAGCGCTTTCGCCTGACTTGATAAAGCCTGGAATTGTCCAGGCGAAAGCGCTTGTCCTTACTGTGCTTTTGTTTCGTGCTAAAGGATTTGTGTTGGAATTAAACCTGTTTTTATCCTCACATTGCTGCAGTCGAATTATTGTCTCTACTGGTGTTCTTGGACTAGGAAATTAAATAGTCACACAGAGTCAGTTGCTTACCCCATGCCTAGGACAGATGAGACCCTAGAGCAGCTGGGTGAGGCTAAGTATCTTACAGCCATTGATCTTACCAAGGGTTACTGGCAGGTGCCCTTGACTCCCAGTGCTAGAGAGAAGTCAGCCTTTGTGACTCCTTTTGGCTTGTATGAGTTCACAAAGATGCCCTTTGGGATGAAGAATGCCACAGTGACTTTCCAGAGGCTGGTGGATAATATCCTAGCAGGACCAGGAGTGTTTGCCCTTGCTTACCTAGGTGATATTGCCATCTACAGCCATTCCTGGGCAGAGCACCTTCAGCATGTCAGGGAGGTGCTGGACAGACTACAGAGGGCAGGGTTGACCATTAAGCCGAGCAAATGTCAGGTGGGTATGGCAGAGGTCTCCTACCTAGGACATAGAGTGGGGAGTGGTAAGATAAATCCAGAACCTGCCAAAGTGGAAGCTATTCAGGCATGGCCTGCACCTGTTACCAAAAAGCAGGTGAGGGCATTCTTAGGGACAGCAGGGTACTACAGAAAGTTTGTCCCTAGTTATAGTATCATAGCTACTCACCTCACAGATCTGACAGGGAAGAACAGGCCAGATAAGGTAGTGTGGACCTCAGCATGTGAGCAGGCATTTCAGAAGCTTAAAGAAGCTTTGGGAGGATCCCCTGTGTTAGCCAGTCCAGATTGCAGCAAAGAATTTGTTGTGCAGGTGGAAGCTTCAAATTATGGGGTGGGGGCTATACTTAGCCAGATTTCTTCAGAGGGGGAAGCGCACCCAGTGGTTTATCTCAGTCATAGGCTCCAACCCAGGGAGGAATGCTATGCAGCTGTAGAAAAGGAATGTTTAGCCATAGTGTGGGCACTGTAGAAACTTCAACCTTATCTGTATGGAAGAAAGTTCACTCTAATGGCAGATCACAACCCTCTAACATGGTTAAATAGAGCCAATCAGAAAAATGCCAAGTTGCTAAGATGGAGCCTGGGGTTGCAAGCAAATGATATGTAAGTGCAGCACCACAGTGGGATTAGCAATGCCAATGCAGATGGGCTCTCAATACAGGGAATGGTGTGAGGTACACCCAGATAGACCTAACCCTCTCAAGCGGCATTTATCAAGGGTCACTTGAAAGACTATCTTGAGTTCTACATGGGGTGAAGAGATGTGAAGATTGTTGGAGAAAGATGGGGGATGGCTGCCAGCCTAGTCAAATAGAATTTGATTCATAATTCTATCATTTGTATATATAAATGTAAAATACAGGCTAGAGTTCTTAAATGAAAGAAAACACTGTAAAATGTGAACTTCAAGATTGCAGCAACATTGCCATCTGTTGTAAGGAAAACTAAGCCAAGCATTTCAAATGTTCTTTGAAGTTAAAATGATCTAAATAGTGGTGCCAAAGTGGTTGGCTAAACACATTCTTTCTATTGTCTTAACTTAAGGAATAATTGCTAGAGTGTACATGTGAAATGTCTTTTATTGTTGTAGTTTCCTGAAGAGGTGTTAGATTGCTAAATAATGCAGTTTGTTGGCCTGACAACTCCAGTCTAAGTGTCAAAATGATGTAATGTGTATAGTGGGAAAACCTAAGTGTCAAAATGATGTAATTTGGGAGGGCCTAGCAAAGATGTTTGTTAGTGAGTTTAAAAAACTACTGTTCAGAAAGAGACTGTGATCATTTTGATCTTGATATCCCACTTAGCAGCACTCTGCCTGTTTTCTTATGTAAGTAGTGTCTTAGAAGTATGTTTTCTTGAAGTAATAGCTAGGAACTTAGAAGAAAGTTAGACAAGTGTTTTTCTGTTATATCAGAACTCTCCTACTGTATTGTTTTAAGTTTATGTGTGATCTATGAACTCTTCGATATGATTGTGGTGTAGTAGTATTGTCTTGTGTTTTTAATTATTTATTATTAAATATTTTTAAAAACCTTTACCTGTGGCTGGTTTGTGCAGAGATACGTAAGTTCTAGAGTACATTGCGTATTTATAGAGTTTATTGTAATAAGCCACTCTAATAAGCCTTAGACTGAATAGTCACATTACCAATTGGATAATAATATTGCACAGTAATAATTGGACACCCTTTTAAGGGCCTTTGGGTAGCTGATAAGTATTAGCTGGTGGTGGCAGAAATTACTACCATATAGTCTGGGTAAAGGGGCACAGCTGGAGAATCTGTGTCAGCCTTTCCCAGAAGTGTCTGTGAAATTGTATAAATGCTTATCTCAAAGTGTGTGTGGTGTGCCAGCTACCTGGGCAGGGACACGAAGCACTGGTGGGACAGACAGGGTATTGGTGGCTAGCTTGCCAGCTAGGCTGAGATCTGGACCCTATAGCTGTGCCAGTGGGGAGTCTTATTGGGGACCTGAAGAGCAACGGAGCAACCAGCCCCAGGCTGACTATGATCTCTGTGTGCACCTAAGGGAAACTGTACTTTACTGTGTGTATTTGTTATCCTTTCCTCTTATATAAGACACCCTTCCTGGTGTTAGTGGTGAAGAGTGAGGCTCCTTGACTGCTGGGCCAGGGCACAGTCGTCACATGAGCATTTGCTTTTTATTTGAAAATCATATCAACATATGACCATCCATCAAAAATGTAAAATAACACATGGCTAGTAATCACACACAGCTTTTCAATCACCAACTTGTTGAAAGACACTGTAAAGCATGTTTTTCACATGCACCTCCACCCCTCCTGCTTATGATCACACAACCTTGGGGAAAGGGCAAATACCCCAGTCTCCACTGTACAACAATCTCACACAAAAACAAAGCTGGCACATAAAATCAGCTGCTTTTTAATCAGCTGTGCCAGGCTTTCTTCTGGTTTGATAAGATAATTTTCAACAACATGTCTGTCATCCAGTCATATATATGTTTATATGACATACCTATGAATCATGTGCCATTGTGTGTCTTTAGTGCAAAGGTGTTTCATGACTGTGTAATGTGTTGTGCGAATCAATTGTAATTTTTGGGTGGCTTACCCATTTTCTTCACTGTTGTGCAATTGTGGGAGCTGGTACATATAATTTTAGAGGGGGAGCTTACCCCCCTGTAGAAAAGATTTTTTTGTATTTTTATGGTTTTTCAGCTCATCGTTTTTTAGTATATAATTTATGATGACCGTTGAGCTGAAAGACAGTGCCTCACATTTGCGTATGTAAACCTATATATATATTCAGACACACAAACACACACACACACACACACACATATATATATATATATATATATACAATCATATTGTGTATACATGTATTTATGGACAGAGGGAGAAAGATACACACACACACACACACACACACATATATATATATATATATATATATATACACATATAATTGCAGTGTATTCACTATTATATACTGGTGTATCCATTAAAAATACATTGAAACGTATAACGTCAGTAAAAACTAGTTGCAAAATGTGGGGGGCTGTGCCCCCCACACCACCCCCAACTTTATATTCTCACTCCAGGGTCGCACTGCAGTAGGGCAGGGGCTATATTCCATTTTTGACCAAATGGAATTCGACCAAATGTGCTTTAAATCAAATGTGCTTTCAGTGAAGTGGGCTGCCTGAAATAATTTTTGACCAAATGTAATTCGACCAAAAGCAGAAGACCCATATATATATATATATATATATATATATATATATATATATATATATATATATATACACACACATATATATATATATATATATATATATATATATATATATATATATATATATATACACACATATATATATATATATATATATATATATATATATATATATACCAGTGACGCAACAAATAGCACACTCACCTTTGTTGCAGAAGGCTGTGGATTCTTTTCTTTCACTAGGAAAACAGATTGTTGACACTGCAGTAGTACAGCATAAAGAGAGGGGCTGCACTCCTGGGAGTAACAAAACAGTGATTTAAGATGAAGCAATGTTTTAAAGATAACTTTGTTCCAAAGAATGATATCAAATAGGAGTACCAAGTAAGCAGCAAAACAATTTGCAGCCATACATGTTGATAGCTGTTATGAGTGTGGTGGTGGTGCTGCGGTAGCGTTGTCACCTCACAGTAAGACAGTGTCCTGTTCGATTCTCAGCTAAAGCGTCTTCTGTGTGGAGACATGCATGAATGGGCGTACCTTCATTGAAGGCTGTGCATCAGGGCTGGCAACTCTGTGCATAAAAAATCTACTGCCAATCATTAGCAGACTGGAGTTCCGCTGTGGCGACCCCTAACCAGGAAAAGCCGAAAGATACAACATGTTGATAGCTGTTATGTAAGCATAAAATGGTTTCCCTAGTCTATTTTGTATTAAATTTAATTTTTCTTTTAATTACTGTATGTGGTTCTTAAAAATATAACGTACGTGAATAGTTAATTGCACCAGCACAAATGTTTCAGCTGTAATTGCTTTGTGTTACTACAAGATCCTTAAAATATAAAAGTCTAAGCTAATGTATTACCAGATGTATTAAATCTGGATAATACTGGAATATGGGAGTTTAGCATAAATTATAATATTTCCAAACCATAGGAACTTAATAATTAATGTATAGCTAAAAGTTATTTTCCATTGTTCCTGCATGACTGGGAGTGTCAAAGGTTAATGTTGCTTTGCTAATTAAATGTATAAGAAATTATTTGTATTTTCCAACAAGCTGCTATAAAAAGAGCTTTATTGGGTCCATTCACCAGTCAGTTTTACAGCCCACTGGTCTCCTAACAAAAGACATGCCATGTTTAGCTAAGGATGTGGGCATATGCAGCTGCTTGAATAGGCAGTGAAGTAAAGGTTTACAGTATCCTGCTGGAGTCCAGGTTTTGCCACTGATATTGGGTTAAGTTGTCTGATTGTACAAAAAAAGCAGTTAAAATGAAAAAAAGACTTCCATTTTTTTTGCCTTTTTTAATACATTTTGAAGTTCGTTATCAGTCTAAATAATTCTATCAATTGCTGCTGTCAGTATCAGTGATGCAACAGATAGCATGTTTGCCTTTGGTTAAGAAGGCTGTAGGTTCCATTTCCACATCAGGTAGTTGGATTGCACTGCAGGGCAGCATAAGAGAGGTGCTGCTCCTGAGTGTGTTATCCTTTGAATTAGATGTTAAACTGAGGCCCCATTTGCTTAAATTGGTTGTAGCTCAGGTGGACATAAAAGACCCACAGCACATAGCAAAAAAGTAGAGAGGGTTCCCTGATGGTCTGACCAAATTTCCCCTGGTAGTGTAAATATAACCTCAGGTTTTCCCTGAAAAGACGCCACCAGCATAGTGGGACTAACCTGGTCAACAAAAGATTAATAAAAAAAACCTACACCCCCATACACACACACACACACACACACACACATATATATATATATATATATATATATATATATATATATATATATATGTGTGTGTGTGTGTGTGTGTGTGTATGTATCTATATATTTATATTTATTTGGTGTGAATATATGTGGCAGGTTAAATTAAATGCATGCTATGCACCGAGTTTAAACAACTGAGAAGATTTTGTAGCTTATTTGAAAAGGAAGAACACTAACCAATTGTCTGGTGGTTTGTCATGTGATTATTGTATGTTATGTGATTATGCTTGTGTATTTAAGTAACTGGAATTATAGAGTATATATCAGTTTGAAAATGTCTTGTGTGATGAAAGCGCATACTGTTTGTTTGTATTAAATGGACTTGGTTTTTCGTGATTTGGTCTGCCTTTTTGTTTTGTGGTTTTTGTATATTATATGTCTGTAAAACAAGGTGACATACTGGAGAAGATGCCTTTGTGATATAAGCATCCTGTCATGAAAAATGGAGAGGACATCTATCTGGGATTTATATACAATATTGTGAATCTGTTCCAAATGAGTTATCTGAATATTAATGTAATGTCAGCATAGGTCTCTACCAAGTGGGACACATATATACAGGCTCAATGACAACAGTAAACAGAAGCACGCTTGGAAATATTAGATTAATACTACCAGTAATCCCATGTCTATGACATAATATATGTGATTTTGAGTGATCACAGATGGTTCTGCACAAAAACACTTATACAACTATTATGATATGTCATCAGTCTATGAGGGTAATCAAGCACATTGTCCTGACACTGTAACAACTGCTGCAGGTTTTAGGAGGGACACTGCTATACCAGTATGTGACATTATGATCAATGTAGGCTAGTTCACAGGCATGCATGGCATATATATGGCAAAATCCCCACTGTCATGAGTGTAACCCATGCCATCAATGTTGTCTAACAGCTCTGTATGTACTGTGTGTATCAGCAGAACAGGTATCACACATGCATTGGGTATAACACCTTGATGGGGGTTCCTTGCCATCAGACAGTAATGTTTATGCAACAAAAAGAATACCTAGGTATAGCCAATAAGATGTTTGGGAGCCCCTATGGCAAAGTTGGTACACTTGAGTTACGCATTCCTGGAAAATGTGTAGGGAGGTACATGAAAAATGGTGCATTGTACTCAGTTATTGGTGTGATGAAGCCTTTGAACTATGAAAGTATTATGGCCTTTGATGTGGATGTCCTGCACACACTCAGGAGTTGTGTTACATACAAGAGAGTAGTCACGACTGTGGGCACATGCTGGTGGACATTTTGCATACCATCTACCTCAGTACAAAGGTTGCATGCCACTTGGTCTGCTCATAGGGATGTGATGTCTTCATTATCATTGTGTTGTGCATTTGTTTTCATAGTGTGTCAGAAACCCCATGGTTTTGTTTCATTTCATGTGCCTTCATGGCTGTGGCAGCAATCTTTGGTGTGTGTTGCTACTGTTTATATTATACTAATATCACAGCACAAGTCTGACTTGGAGAGTGTCAGGCATCACTTTATAAGTGACGACATCAGCAGTGTCTGGTGAGAAAATAGTAATAGCAGTGCCCCACATGCTGGTGTAAACTGCTCTCTCTGATGCCAAGCAAGTGCATAAACATACACAGACATGCAGACACACACATACTCGCACACCAGTTGACTGCAGTGAGAACAGATCCCCTGCCTATCTAAGTTCACAGACTAGAGAACTTAGTACTGTATGCAAGTGCCATGGCACAAGTTTGACTTCTAAAAGGCTGCAGGACAATTTATAGTAGATAACATCAGCACTGGATGTTGGAAAGAAGATGTTGGGTGGCCTGCATGAAATAGATGTGTAGGTATGTCCAACTGTTAAAATATTGATATTCCACTGGATTGTAGTGGTAAGTGCAGGATACACAATTATGCTCTTCTGACTAGACAGACAGGTGCATGTACACACACACACACACACACACACACACACACACACGCACACACACACACACACACACACACACACACACACACACACACACACACACACACACACACACACACACCAATTGAATGCAGTGAGATCAGAACCCCTACCTAAGTACACAGACTAGAGAGCTCAATGCTTTACAAAAGTGCCATGGTGCAAGTCTGACTTTTACAAGGTTGCAGGACAATTTATAGTGGATGACATCAGCACTGGATGTTGAGGAGAAGATGTTGGGAAGCCTGCAGGAAATGGATAGCTAGCCATGTCCAACTGTCAAGATATTAAATTTCTGCTTATTACCAGACTGATGAGTGTGCATTGTGAAGTATTTGTTGTGTTTTCAATGTGCAATCTACTTTAAAAGACAACTTTACAAAGTATATGCAAACAGCTGTCCATATTATTACAAGTATTAGAAAATCTGAATGTGTATTGTCATTATAAAGATGTGCATGGTATATAAGAACCATTTGTTATTTATTTCTGTAGTATAGTTGATATATTTGTAAACAAGTACTGAGATACCAAGTTTAAAGTGCAAGGGTGGAGGTAACAGATTGCTGCAGTGTAAATATGTGTTGTTTAAAAAGTACCTCCCCTTTGTTTGTATTTGTACATGTACTTTCATGGGATGAAGACTACATGTATAGTAAACATAAGTAATACATGCTATTGTCCACTTTCCATAGTGTATCACCAAGCAGCTGGTTTGCAATGGCAAAAGTGTTTGCACATGCAAGATGCGTATTTGTACTACTTTCCCTGTTTGTGCATAGTTAAGCGTCAAATAAATATGAGCCTTATTGTTACAATTATGAGAGTTCATAGTATTTAGTGAATGAAACACACTTGCTACTTAGGTGACTCTGTGGCAGCAGGTATAAATGCACTTATATGTTTATTTTTGGGCCCAGATGATACACGGTTTGAATTTGGGTGTATGTAACAGTTTTAAGTAAGTATTGAAAATGCAATGAAATAATTATTTGTACTACATTCACTGTGTGTTATTGTATGCTACCTTAGCACATTGTGTTTAACCGGCATTGCTCAGAGCTATGCACACCATTGAAGAGCCATTCACCATCACTTGGCATTGATGTGCGATGCCAAACTCTGTGCAAACATTGTGGCCAAAATGTGATGGGCTCCACTGCTCTTTTCCCCCACTTATGTATGTTGTGTGTGATTCTATTTTTTGACCAGATTAAATGTGTTAAAACAGGGTAGATAGAAAAGTGGTAAAATTAGGGGCAATCGGGGGGGGGGATCAAATGGAAAAGAATATAGGAATGTGCAGGAGGGAAGTAGGAAAGAACCATAGCTCTCCACTTCTTCAACAACAGTGTAAAATCAAAATATGTACAGAATATTAGCTGTGTTTGGGCTGTCACCTTAAGAAAGAGGTGTTAACAACAAAATTATGTTGTATAACCAATAAGACAAAATCAAGTGTGTCAAGAAGACATGTGCAAAGCGGAGAGCTATGTATGGGATGATATTTTTTGTGGGACAGTGCACATTTTTTTTACTTCAGTAAGAGAGGAATGTTGGGTAATGGATGTAGGTGTTTATGGGTCAGGTAAGTAGGGTAGGTGAAGAAGCAAATGTAAATAGGACAAACAAGACAATCAGATGGGTGGTGAGTGACACAACAGATTGGGGCATACCACGATTGGGGTTAGGGAGGAGATAGATTCCCACACCTGTCAAACATAGGGACAGTGAGAATCTAGTCCTCAACCACAGGACTATCATCACTGATCCCTTACTCTGCTGGCTGTTGGTGTGCTTGAAGTCTCCTCCATTGGACTATGAGGGAGGGCAGCCTCTCCATCCAGCATAGATTTGCACCAATGGTGCTGTGCATGACCCTATGTACCAACCCTGGCATCTCCTGGGCGAGGTGATAAATCCCCATTTTCCATCAGTACTCCCAGAGGATGCCACAACACCAGCTGCTGGGGTAGTGCTACATGAGGATGCAGGTAGGGAAGGAGCAGCAGAGGCAGTACTGCCAGGTTGGGGGCCAGATGTTGGTACCTGAGTCAGTGGTGTGGGACAGGCTGAGTCACTAGGGTTGGCCTGCCTCCCTGTGCTGTAAAGCATTTTGTGATTTGTTACTGATGGATGAAATGGGAATGTTTTGATGACACACAAAAAAAGAGGTAAGGGTTTGGCAAAAAAGAGAGAAAATTAGTACCATCATATGTCACATCCAATACATTATCACAATAATAAACGTATTTTATCTGAAATTTTGCATTAAAGTATATTTCTTAACAACTACAAACTATAATTAAAGATTGCTCAAATTAATCCTTGCAATGTGCAGATATTGCATATGTGCTTGGTCCAATTATACAGGTTAACAGCAGGGCTTTTATGCCACTTGTGTAAAAAATAATTTATGTAATATTTGTTAAAGGATTGTACTGTTTTATACTTGTTACTTGTAGTATTTGAACCCTCATTGTCTGACTAAAGTATTACACTTGACTCCTACAGTTGGTTTGTACTACAGACTGAAACATGCATGCATACTTTTACAGTTAGAATATGCATAGTTACTTTGCTACACCTGTATAGAAAATAAAATTCATAAATTAAAAGCTACAATAACACTTCTCTTGTGCTGCATATGTGCCCCTTGCTTCCCTCAATTTCTCTAAATGCTCAGTGTGTGCTTCTCTATTCACAGTAATTTCTGCGTTATCTGTGGAATGAAGACGAGAGAAGATAAGAGCATTATGCATACCAGTTTTGTCTGTATGTAGCTTTCTATCTATTGTAAATTTTCCTTATTAGTATATTTATACAACTGTAGGATGTTACTAGTTCTGAATTCATTCAGCCAGTGGTTGAGTGTATCCCTGTTGCACCTTTTTTGTTCATTAAAATGATGCATACACTGTTCTCCAGTGTGTGGAATGCCATACCATGTATTTAAATGTATTACAAACACTAACCATCCAACCCAATACCATATTCATGGGTGACATTAATTAACCCACTCTTAACTAGGAATCCTATATGATGCCAAACATACATGCACAGAGATTCCTGGATTTTATAAACATGAACTCCATGGACAAGATAGACAATACACCAAACGGGGGGGGGGGGGTAGCCATGATGGATCTGGTCCTCACTAATATGGGAGACTGCTGCACACCCCCTACTGTAATGCCTTCCCAGGCAAAGTCAGACCACAAAATGGTCTCCTTTGAAGTAAAAATGAAACCTGGACCCCCAGATAAACCTGGAATATTCAGGAAATATTCTAAGGCTAACCTTCTGCTATTAAGTGAGAACCTGGAAAAATTTCCAGCCCCCATTAACCCTGAGAACACTGCTACCTATGCAGAGCTGTTCACAGAAACCCTGTACAAGCATGTTAATAGCTACATAGAGGCAGCTGTACCCACCAGGAAGAAGTATAGAACTAACACAAAAAACAAGCCATCCTGGTGAAATCACAAAATCAATAGGCTGTATAACAGGAGGTAGAAAATCATGGTAAAAATTAGGGGGTGCAGCACCCAGCAGGATAAAAGCACTCATCAAGCTAAACAAACAACTCAGAGGCCAATAAAGTCTACCAAAGCCAAATCTGAGGTAAGTTTGGCCTCCCACATCAAGGACAACCACAAAGCATTATTGAGCTATGTCTGCAACCTCAAAGGCAATACACAATTTTGTGCAGAGCTCATTGTAAATGGAGCCACATATACTGAGCCAAATTATATAGCAAACTTCCTTGCTGATAAAATCAGCTCCACCTTTACCTCTCTCTCCCCCTCAACCTTGCCTCAGGAAATATCATCAAATATAACTCCAGCAACCATATAACTAGCAAACCTCCTGGCTGATAAATTCAGCTCCACCTTTACCATTCTCTCCCCTCAACCTTTCTTCAGGAAATATCATCAAATATAACTCCCCCTACTATCACTAGGGAACAGGTCCTTAATGCTCTTTCTAATACCAAAAACACTGCATCAGTTGTCCCAGACAATATCTCAGGATGCCTTCTAAATAGCATGAAACATGACCTATCAGGGCCACTGGAATTACTATTTATCTGTAGCCTCCAAACAGGCTTCATGCCTCTTGAATGGAAAAAGGCAACCTTCATCCCTCTGTACAAAGGTGGACCATCTACATACCCTAGAAACTACAGACCCATAAGTCTCACTAGTCTTATATGTAAAGCCATGGAAAGAATTATCATGGAGATGATCAACAGAGATATAGTAAACCTCCAGACAGTGGACCCAACCCATTTTGATTTTGTGAAGGGCAGATCATGCCTACTCAACCAGGCTGACTTCTTTGAGAAGGTCACCAAAGCAATGGATGAGGGCAAAATCGTTCACACTGCCTACCTTGACCTTGCCAAGGTATTTCACACAATACCCCACTCAGGCATTGTTGACAAGCTCAAGATGTTAGGTACAAACCTGTATGCCACCCGGTGGATAGCCAACTGCCTCGCAGACAGGACCCAAGAAGTTAGAATTGGGTAGTCCATCTCTATAAAGAGGCCAGTCAAAAGTGGAGTCCCTCATGGATCAGTCCTTAGATCGCTCCTTTTTGACATTTACTTCTCAGAAGTCAAGGCTAATGTCAGTGGTCTCTGGCTGACTATATTTGCAGATGATTGCAAATTAGGAGCTGTCATTGAATCTCCCACTGACACAAATGTTCTCCAGGAGTGGCTGACACAGGCAAACAACTGGTGACAGAGCCATGGACTAAAACTAAATGCCAAGAAATGCATAATAGTATCCTTTGGGAAGTCATCCATCCCTGGTGACTATCATATTGACAACACATCCCTTAGAGTTGACCCAGTAGTCTGGGACCTAGGGGCACACATAGATAGTAATCTAGCCTTTGACCATCATGCGTGTACAGTGGTGAGGAAATCATTCTATGTTGTGCTGCTTATAAACAAAGATATGGCATCTAAGTTTAAGGAAGTCATTGTTTCACTGTATTTGGCATTCATCAGACCTGTCATTGAGTAAGATGCCCCCTTTGGTATGTACCTAATCAGGCATATCCAACAATTGGAATGTCCACAGAGATTCCTTACTAAAAGAAAACAGGGTGTAAGTAAAATGCCTTATGCAGACTGCTTCAAGGCCCTATCCCTGTATTCTGTCTCCTATAGGCTTTTGAGGAGATTTCTACGCCTACATACAGGTCATTGTCAAACCCCACTCTAATGGACCTCCTGCATATCCACAAAGGAAACAGCACCAGAATTACTCATTCTAAAGACTTAAACCTTGCCTGTGATATAATAAGACCAGCTGGAGATATAGGTATGTATCCCAGAGACTACCCTGTCTATGGAACGGGGTCCCCATCCATGTGAAGCAGAGTTCCTCCCTAACCCAATTCAAGTGCAACTTGGACAACTGGATGGTAACTGGAAATTCATCCGTGGTTTGGCACCTATGTCTCTAATGGACACAGGTAACCTGTAAGTGGTTACTCTCCCAGGCCTATGTTTACACTTATCAGGGGTATCAGAATTTGTCAAAAATTTGGGATGCATGGTTAGGCTTACAAAAACCTTATGGTTGTTAGCCTAGTAAACACCTATGAACCTATAAGACAGTCTTGGCCAGACTATTCCAAGTCTCAGCCTTCTACTGGGAGCTGGTATAGTCCTCATGCAAAAGTCTTCAGATGTGATGCTTTACAAGGACTCTAATAAAGATTCTAGACTCCTCAATACCCCACTGCTGCACCCTAAATTAGGCACCTTCCCTTCTATCACCAGACATGTCTATTCAGAGAGTACAGCAATAACTAATAATGATTTTCTGCCAATTACTGTTATTGCATTTACTGGTATTGTGCAAACCCAAACAAAGATGCCAACTGTGTTTGCACAATGGTAAGTGGAGAGCAACAGTGCCAAACAGATAAGAAAACATTCTTTTAAATGGGAAGGTTGATATGACAGTTGGCACCGGTTTGAGGGTTGTTTGCTGCTAGAACTGTTAGGTAATCTCACTTTGTAAACATGTACTTGGGACATACATTTCATGACCTGACACATTTTTGGTTTGGCATTATTCATTGATAAAACTAATTTTTACAATGTGGGAGTCAAACCTATGCATAACAGGCAAAACACTTTCTTCCACACCTGTGAATTTCCAGCTTTGCCACAGACAAAGTGCTTCTCAGACATATTCATGAATTATATATAAAGACACATGACAGATTGAGGGGTTAATCATGTACAGTATGTGTGTGACCTAACAAGGTCCTGGTTTATACATTTATATGTGTATGAGTCTTATTGATGTATGAAGGCCATGCAAGTCCAGATAGCACAATTATACTTTCAGTCATACATATAATTCATATAAGCTCCACTGATATACATATACTTATTATCTATAATTATGTTTAACCTTTTTAGGTGACATTTAATATAAAGTAAAATGGGACAACAGTAAAAATACTTGGAATTTCCTGTATTAGAGCCCAGGACCATTTATACTGCATCCCTATACTTACACCTGCTGCCACAGGAATAGTTAAATAAGAGTCAGATATTTCCCTGTTTATTAACTTCTGTGTGTTAACCGCCATGCAATGTCAGGTAGGGGGTTTGCAAAGTGCCCAATATAACTGATAGGATGTATCCATTTTTAAATTTGTGACTGTCTGCTTCCTCTCTGCAGGTGCTCTGGACCTGCAGGTGGTGGGAGAAGTTTACTAACTACCACACAACTTTGATTAGCTGTGTTGTGAGATAGAAAGCAAAAAATGCAACAATGTATCCTTTTTGAAATTGAGAATGTCTGCATCCTGTCTGCAGGTGTTCTGTCTGCTTTGTGTCTGGGCAATTACTCCAAATTTGTATGATGGTAAATGTCACTCAAATAAGACAAGCAAAGCTAAACTTGTTTTAGCTGTGTGAGTAGTGTTTCTTAGGTTTCATCCTTAAAAGACACAGGTGGGACTTGAACCCTGAAGTACAGATAGTATATGCTGTGTAGATCAATGTGTGTATCAGATGTGCTACATACACAAGTAATTCACAGGTGTAGCTGATGTATTGATTATCAAAGAAGTACTTTACATAACAATTATTTCGTTTATCAGTTTCCCCTGTTTACGCTAAGCCGTGCACTGTGCAAATACTGGCATTACAAAAGAGAAAAGAAATCTATAAAATAAACAACACTACAAAATGCATGTTAGTACACATGAAAGATTTTACAGAAGTCTGGATTTGAACTCTCACACTAATGAACCTGCAAAGCACAATAACGGTGTTTTATCCCTCTTTGCCACAGAAACAGCTTTGCAGCAGAGAATGAAAATCATTGTGCATACAAGCAAGTCCAAAATCATCTACAGTATCAAAAGAGATATGGCACTTGTACAATTCTGATTTGTTTGCAAATGTATTAATTTCAGATGTAGTGCAATGACTGATTACATAACTATTTATGACTATTGTTTGCAGAAAAGCAGCTCTGTCTTATCTCTGTATGGTGTTTATTTATCTCTTATCTCAGCAGTAGTCTGAGACATGCAGTCTGTAAGGCATTTTGTATATTGTCCTTAAAATGTGTGAAAATATTAAATGGCAATAATATACGGTTTTCAACAAATGCAGGGGAGATTGGATGCTACTGAACAGAAACTGAAATATGTGCTGCTTACTCAGATTTAAAACCTCGATACAATTACATCTAGACTTTGTAAGTCTAACCTGGCTGACAAACCCATTGGAGACAAGGGAGTCTGAATTGCTGTATGTTTTCCTTCTCCCTGCCAGTAATCATTCACAGTTGCAGTCCATTAGCAACACACACTGAGGGAGTGCCTGCACTATGTTTACATTTGCTACACGGAGCCAATAATTTGGAATTCAGCAATTCTAATGAGTTCACACCTCATTTGCATATTCACAGTGCTCACAGGCCTGAATCTACACTATAAAAAGGTAACCATGTAGGTAGGGACCCTGAAGGTGAGAAGACTTGTTTATGTGGATAACATAGAAGAAGATTGCTATTACTTTAAATTTATCTGCATAGAGGACAACTGATCTTGATAAGGTATGAGTGACATTTTCAGTTATATACTGAACATGCCCAGATGTCACTTACAAAAATATTTGTATATATGCATTAGCAAATGCTGCTTTTATCTGTATGCACTTCTTAGAAGTTTACTGATGGCATAGGCCTTTTTGTCAGGGCATTTTACATTCTCAGATGCACAACCTTATTAACTTTCATCACAAGTGTTAATGAATGTTAGAAGTGTTTCTCTTTACATTCTTCTATTGTTATTGCCATGAAATATAAATGTCCTACATTGTCAGTGATACAAGGGTATTGCCTTCTAGGATGGCCCTTAGACACCTCTAGAGGAATGCTGTTCACAGGTGGAGGTGACTAGAAATTGCATAAAAATGAATGCTGTGTGGTAAATATGTACACATGTTTTTTGGGACAGTTTCTTTGATAGCACTTATAACAATCCGCCAATGTTTTTTCCTTTGTTTGGTAGCAAAATGTCATTTACCTGTTGTTTTGGAAGTGGTGGAGCCAAGTTCCAAGTCTATGTTGGTACAAATAAAATTGTTTGCACATAGGTTTGCTTTGCTATTGTTACTTTTCTTCGTTTGCATCCAGCCTTGCTTTGTGTGTGACTATGATATGTTGCAACCATGTAAATTCTTTTTTATATTTGAATATCTTGAAAGTTTTTTAGTTTCTCCAATGGATAATATTGACCAGCTAGTTATGTGTTATATCTAAGCAGGACTTTTATTTTAGTGATATTTATGGGTAGTATCTTTCTTTTGTGTTTTATGTCACCTAGGACTATGGTACCCAACTGTACCAATGCCTGCAACCCTCCCTTCAGTGACTCTAAGAATGATGTAATTGTCCAAGGTGACCTGGTTCCTTTCTACTTGAGAGAGGATGTGAGGATATGGCTGGAAGAATGCAAATTTGGCAGCAGATAGTGGATGATATAAACTTTGTTGGGGGATGCAGCAGGACATATGATCGGGGTGCATCACAGGGCCACTGACATGATTTCATTGGCCCAGAGTAGAGCAGCTGTAGTGGCCTATGGGCAGATGGCTACCAGACGGCCTGCAACAGAGCCACCACAGACACCAAAATTAAGAGTTCCTGTCCACTGTCAGGGATCCAGAGAGCTCAGTGGAAAGTGTACAACAGCATGTGATTGATGTCACTACTGCTGTTTCAGGGAGGACAAGTAGGTCCCAGGAGGACCTTCCAGGTAGGCTTGCCTCTACCTACACCAATATTTTCCTCCTATATTGGGAAAACAAATATGTTTTCACTTTTGAATTTAAGCAATATTGGAACCTGTATGGGCGTTTTTTAGATGACATCTGTATTTTTTGGACGGGTACTGATAAACATTTTTTTGAATTTCTTGAATACATTTCTAAGACCACTAAGTTCTTAAAATTTATATATCAGCTTAACAATAGTGAGTTAAATTACCTTGATGTTAACATTCAAAGGGTGGACAATGGTTTCAAATCTAAAAAACATAGAAAGCAGACATTCTCAAATTCTTATCTTCGCTATACGATTGCCCACCCCCTACACCAAAAAAGAGGGGTAATAAAAGGTCAAATGGTCCGGGCTAGCAGAATGACATCTGATGACCTGGATTTTAAAAGAGAATATGATTTTATAGTAGAAATGTTCAAAGCCAGGGCCCTCCAACACTTTTGAATGATGTATTAGCAGAAGTCATGGATGGTAGAGAGTCTAGGTTTGCCCCTTTTTTGGGTAAAAATCACCCCTCTGATCATGCAAGCCTAGATACGAGGATAGATGGCGCCTCTTACCAATCTGCTTGGACTATCACATATGATGGTGAAACCAATCTGGTTAAACAAGTTTTAGACAAGGAGTGGAAAAAAATTGCAGCCTTATCAGATTTAAATTGTATATTTAATAAACCACTTAAATGTGTGTACAAAAAAGGACGAAATAACAAAAAAATTTTGGAAGGAGGTTCCCATTATAACAATTTTGGAATTCTCATTACTAACAAAAAAGTGCACACAAATGTGGAAATTGCACCCAATGTAAGTACATACGAACTGGGGACATGTTATATTTAAAATGTAGAAACAAGTATATAACTATTAGAGGGTATGAAAATTGTAATACCACAGGTGTGGTATATATTGTTTTGTGTGGGGCATGTGACTCCTTCTATGTGAGTAAGATGGAAAGAAGGTTAGAACAAAGAATGTATGAACACCTTTATGATGTAAGGAAGAACAATGATAATAATGCCCTGTAAAAACATCTTCAGGCATGCCCAAAAGCAGAGTATCAATTTTTCGTGATAGAGATGGTCCCTATAGACCCCAGGGGTGGACCATGGGAGACCAGACTCGAATACAGGGAACTATATTGGCAATTAGCCCTGGATGCTTGTAAGAATTCAGGATTTAATGATATGGTGTCTTTAAAACCTGTACTCAAGCTCAGGTCTGCAAAATTGTGATACTTTTACATTTTTATGTGTATTCATGTTATTTTATCCTGGTTTATTTATTTAAGTGAATTCTTGATTTTATATACATTTTCATGTGTTTTATTATTTGTCCACCAGATGGTGTAAGACTACTATTCTATGTTATTTTATATCTTTTTATGCCATTGCATTTTAAACACTTTTAAACAATATATTTAACAAGCATTATTTATTTGAATTTATTAATAAATACATTGTATATTTTAATATGAATATATTTTATATGAACAGTTTTAATAGAATATTTAAATGTATTTTATTCAACATTTCAATACTGTCACATACAGTTTAGAATCTACTCTTCCTGTATCTTGGTAATTAATTGAATCACTGATTTCATTGGTCTATTCAAACAGGAAAAGTTATTTAACTAGGTAACTATGATGTATTTGCCCATCTGATGAAGTTCTATGAGACGAAAATGTAAGGGGAAGTGTTTTTATTAGCGTTAATGTTATTTGTGGATGTGTGTTCCTTTACTTGTGCGTTGGAACTGCTGGTCTCTGGTGCCTAATTTTGGATTATTAGTTACGTTCTGGGCACTTTCACCACATCTTTGCTGTTTGGGACTTTATATGTATTTTGATCTTTCAAAGTTAGACACTTGACAGAATCAAACAGTTTTTGCATCACTGTTTTTAAGATTTTTCTGAGAGATATGAAGTCTGAAACTCTTGCTTCACCATAGGACATATCACCTAACACACCATCTCTATTTCCTCTCCAAGCCTCTTCTGCACTCTAAGATTTACTAAAGGTTGACCCACTTTAGAAACTAATGTATATGTTGTACATTGTGAACCAAAACAAATATCTCTCTCAAAATTGTTTGAGGACACCAATGCTAGAGAAAAGCAAACAAATTATAATATCAGGTTTAACACTTTTGTCAATAAACAATTAAAAGGATTTAATAAGAACCTCTGGCTGTCAAGCAGCAGCCTCTTTCTTAACAATTGTCATAGGTGTTTCCTCAGAGAGCATGGCGGTAATTAGTTGAGTCCCTCAGGGATCCATGTTAGGAGCTCCATTATTCAGTATACACTTCTCTGATCTACAAATCATATCAGGAGATCTCAGGTTAAACAAGTTTGACAATGATTGTAAACTGTGCGTCTTCAAGTCTCCTTCTCATATGCAAAAGATGCAACTCGAACTTACATATGCTAATAGCTGGTGTTCAGAGAATAGGCTAAAACCATATGCTTAAAAACATAATATTGTCACATTAATCCTTGAGTAGATAACACCCCATTCTAAAATTAAGATATTGTGAGAGATCTTGGAACACGAGCACATAATTCTCTCTCCTTTGATAACCATGTCACAACAGTGGCTAAGACATCCAGATGATCACAAAGGGTATCTCGTCTTGATCCAGAGAAGTCCTTACTGCTCAATATTCTGCAGTGATCAGTCCCATCACAGAATTATATGCCTCCTTTCGTATATATATATATATATATATATATATATATTTATATATATATATATATATATATTTATATGTATGGATTCACTTCATAACACTGAAAGCTCAAAACACTGAAACCAAAACACTGAAACTTCAAAATCTTGAAAACTTAAAATACTGAAACTCAAAACACTGAAAACACATATCATACATATACTGAGTTTAAACAACATAAATCATAGCACTTTCCACCAAATGTAAACAGGGGGGAAAGCCCCCCTGCACCACCCATGTTGGGGGCTGTACCCCCCACACCCCCTACTACTTATATATATCAACTCCAAGATTGCACTTCACTACACTAAGTGCAATCTTGGAGTTGATATATTTCAGTAGCAGGGGGTGTGGGGGGGGGGTGCAGCCTCCCACATGGGTGGTGCAGGGGGGCTTGGAAAGTGCTATGATTTATGTTGTTTAAATTCAGTATATGTACGATATGTGTTTTCAATGTTTTGAGTTTCAGTATTTTAAGTTTTCAAGATTTTGAAGTTTCAGTCTTTTGGTTTCAGTGTTTTGAGCTTTCAGTGTTATGAAGTGAATCCACAGAAATATATATATATATATATATATATATATATATATATATATATATATATATATTCATCGGGCTCTGTCCTTGTATTCAGTGTCCTGTAGATTCTATAGTGGTGATGTGTGACTATTAGGAATCTAGCAGACCTCTTATGACTCCAAAAATCAAATCGTCCAACAAACACTAAGACCAGAGATCTGAACCTGTTTCGGCAAATAAGCAGATCATGCTGGTGAGACACATTCATTATGCAATGACTATCTCATGTCTGGGATGAAATTACACTCCAGATGAAGGAACGTGACACAATATATTTCTTTAATAATTGGATGGGCATTCACAAATTCACCCACAGCTTAAATGGCCTAATGCTCCTTGAAAAAGGAGGTAAGGTCTAAAGGTAGGTACTAGCAAGGAGTGGATGGCTACATGGACTAGTTACTCAAATAACCTAGATAGATGGTCATGACTTAGAAGAGCCTGGGGGTGAGTGGCATTAGCATACAGCTGTTCCATCCTGGGGAAGAGTGGAGTTCTCCCTGTAGCATCTGGATGGGAGAGAAGTATGCAGTGTATTGACAGGGACATATGTTCAACTCCTGCCAAGCTGCTTCATCAGTAGTCCTCTGAGGGGCACTGCATCCTGAGTAGGGCATGGAAGTATGCACATCTACCATAAGGGAGGTCGCCATACAGCCCTCACGCATGTGAGCATGCAGGTAAGCTGTCATGGTGAGCATTGTTAGGTTTTACAAGAAAAGCCCCTCATGGCTACCTAAATGACAGTCCCTCTTTGCTGGCTCTCACCCTGGGGAAAGGAAGTAATTGGCCACTTGGCCAGTTGTTGGAAAGACTGATGGTTGTCAGGTAACAGGGAAGAAACAACAATAAAAAAGAAAAAAAATTGAAGCTGAAAATGTTCATGTAAAATTTCTTTGTAAATGCAATATAATGTAATCTGTAAAGTAACATTCCAGGAAATTCATACACATCTGAAGGTTAATGAACAAAAATAAAATTGACTTGGGGTAAACATTGTTTGATACCATAATGACAAACAAGCAAGAAAGCACTATGGCAAAGCAGTATAGAAAGTGAGCAGAATAATGGAATAACTGAGAAAAAGATTTGCCAAGGGAAAATGAAATTTTCTTTTCTATGTGTATAGTTTGCAATCACCAACCCCATCCTGTAAGGCTAATAACTGCACTTCCGGAAAAGTCAGCATCTGAAACAGGAAGTTGTTATCTCTGAAAAGGAGAAAAAAATATGGAATAAAGTCTGCATCAGAAATCACAGTTAAGGTATTCTAAAAGTAGTTTATATAACTGCAGATAATCAAACTAGTAACAATGGTACCACTGAGCCAAGTAAAATACATTAAGCAAAGTTCTTATACAAAAGACAAATTCTGATGTTCATGTCCAAACAATTCATAGTGGATGTCAGACACAAAATTACCAAAATTACCACTTACCACTTCCCTCCAAGGTAATACAAGAGCATACGTATCTGCCCTTGTTCAATTACCAGCACTCATACCTATTATCTATGACTCCTCACAAATACATATATACATCAATTGGTGAGACCAGACAACAAAATATTGCTGCTTAGAAATAAACAAACACTTTTAACTGTACACATCATTTTCTTGTGCCAATACTGATTAGAAGTGTGATATCATACTATAGTAGGCAACATAGTTGCCAGAAGATAAGCAAAAATATGACAGATGAAGGTGACATATCACATAGAATACTTACCTACATCTCGAAATGTGCGTCGCCACCTCTCATAACAGATACATTCTACAAACAATGTAATTCACAGTAAAGAAAAAAGAAGTCAACAACACTGAGAAAGTGGATGTGAAATGGCATGTCTATAAAGAACAAGGTAACAAAATTATAATTGCTTGCATCACTGCAAAATGCACTGAGAAGGATTATACACTAATGTTTGAATAATGACATGCATGTGGAATTCTATAAACATATATGAATAATGACATACATGCATGAATAATGAAAATGCATGTGGAATTCTATATACATGTATGAATAATTGCATGCATGTGGAATTATATATATATATATATATATATATATGTGTGTGTGTGTGTGTGTGTGTGTATGAATAATGACATACATGTGGAGTTCTATATAAAAACTGCAGAAACACAAGAACAATTCAACATTTCAGTCTTCTGCTATTTAGGCTGAGTGTCTCTGACTCCATCTTATCCTTTATTATTTAAACAATGTGTTTGAGAAATCATGAGACCCAAAGGTTCTCATCATTGATCACCATGATACTTCTACCTAACTAGGCTAAAAGGGACTTATATATACATCAGTGGTTTTATATTTTGCCAGTAGGTCTCCTGAGTATTTTACTGTGGATTTGATATGATGAAAAATCATCTAAAGAAGTTGTGACGATTGGAGGTACTGACAGCTATGCCAGGAGAAGTTAAGGTAGTGGATGTGTAACATATGCCAGCATATCTAGCTGGAATTTAGTAAAAAATTATATGTTATTCAGATATCAAACTGATTCATACAGATGCTTGTGTTGAAAATGTATTTGTAAAGTTGTTTGTGTTAAAAATGTATCAACAGTGTGCCCTGCTGGAAAGAAAAGAAATGGACATGCATTATTTTAATTGTTTAAATGTATATATTGTAACAGAGGATACTGCGAAAGAAGAGGTTAAGCTCAGTCGCAGCTAACTTTGGAAAACAGCTGAAATTAAATTAGGCCATAAAGATGGTATCTTACGATTCTGACTGCAGCCAGAGATGAAAAGTCTTTACAATGAAGTTTTCTGTATTGTCTATGGGGTGAGCTAATTGCTACTTTGGAAGGGTAGAGGTTTGAAATTGTTTTATGACTTCCAGGAACTGCTGCAGATCTGAGCAAAGCACTAGCTCACATAGGTGCTAAAATCCTGGAAGCTTGTAGTGTTGGTAATAGTGTGGGAACCAGAGTCAGTTGACCAGATGTAATGTCATTCTGTAAGCTATCCCAGAAATAATATTGATATTATATTGAGAAGTCCCTCAGTCAGACTGAGCAGTGTGTTTCTTGAAACCTGACAGAGAAGGATCCCTCACCTACTTCATCTTGCCTTGCTCTAGTAAGTGCACCAGAGAATAGTAACTCTTTAGATTAGTCAGGAAAATTTAGTAAGATTAGTTAATTACTGTTTTTCCGTATCTGTGGGAATCTGTTCATTTGTGTTATTTTAATATTTCCTATGTGTAAAACTCTGGTGTTTACTGTAAATAGATATTTTGTATTTTCTTGTTCTTTTATCATTTATCATTAAATATATTTTAACTTTTCACTGTGGCTGGTCCTTTTAGAAACTATTTAAGCTTTGAGAATATTTGCATATATTTATTTTGTGATAACAGTGGCTACTCCTGAAAGCCTGGCTGTTTGGTCAACATTACCATTTGTATTAATATTAATTTTACTCAGTATAATTGGATGCCTTTTTAGCCTTATAGTAACTGATTGGTGGCAGGGAATCTACCTTATAGTCTGGGCAAAGCTGGTAGAATGGGTAATCTGTGCCAGCCTTTCCCGTGTGTGTGTGTGTGTGTGTGTGTGTGTGTGTGTGTGTGTGTGTGTGTGTGTGTGTGTGTGTGTGTGTGTGTGTGTGTGTGAAAATTATATCTCAAAGAGTGTGTGTGTGTCAGCTACTAGGGGCAGGGACACAAAGCACTAGTTTCACTGAGATGGTGCTGGAGGACTTGCCTTGGACACTTGGCAGAGATATAACTCTGCAGCTGTGCCAGTAGAGAACCTTACTGGGGACCTGGGGAGAGACAGAGAGAGAGCCCAGACCCCGGGCTGAGTGTGTTCCCTATGTGGTCTTAAGGGAAATTGTGGTTGATGCAGAGAGGTCTGCATTTGGAAATACTGAGGGTATCCATTTGTATTCCAAGTGAATGTCCCTCTCCAGTGTCAGTGATGAGGACTGAGGCTCCTTGATTACTGGCCCAGAGTGGGGATGTCACATATTGGTGAGCAATGGTGGGATATTAATTCAATTTCTGTAGCCTGTAGACAGTTGTCACTAAAGATGCATCCTCTCAAGCAGCCACAAGGTAAACATTCGGAGTTTCATTTCAAAATGTTCTGTTTATTTTTTTGTTAGTTTACTTTAGTCAGGGAAAGTAGGCAAAGAAGTCAGCACAGGATTATGGCAAGCTGACAAAGGACCAGTTGGCCAAGGTGTGTGAAGCCAAAGGACTGATGTATGCCAACCTGACTAAAGAGAAAATTATTTCAGCCTTAGTCACAGCTCAAACCAACAACCAGGAAGGTAACCAATTTGGCGATGGGAATTTGCAGCCCTCAGAAACAGGACAGTTCACCTTTTCCTCAGAGGACTTAAAAACCCATCTGGAGTTAAAGAGACCTGAACTGGAGGCCAAATGTTTGCAATTAGAATCAGCAGAGAAACTGCAGCACTTGGACGCCGAAGAAAATGAGAAGCAGCATCAACATGAGAGGGAGATGGTGACTCTTCACCAGGGTCATGGAGGTAATGGGGAAGGGAATAACTGAACCCTAGAAGCAATAAAGGTCAGTAAATTTCTTCCACAATTTACAGAGGGTGATAATTTTGATAGTTTTCTTCATATATTTGAAAGAGTACGTAAACAGTATAATGTTGACTAAGGACTCTGTGTACAGTTCTTGACCCCCTTACTCCATTACTCTATGGTAAATCTGTAATTGCTGTTTCTAAATTGTCTGATATTGATTGTTTACATTATAATAAAGTCAAATGTTGTTTCCTTGCATGCTTTAAGTAAACACCCGAAGCTTACAGAAAAAAGTTTCATGAGCATAGACGCAAGGCAGAAGAGTGTGTGTGTGTGTGTGTGTGTGTGTGTGTGTGTGTGTGTGTGTGTGTGTGTGTGTGTGTGATTATATTGCTGAGTTAAGTATTTATTTTCAAAGGAGGGTGAGTGGGTGTCAGGACATCACTTTTGAAGTGCTGGCAGACCTTTTGGTGAGGGAACAAGCCCTTAGAACTTTACCTGAGGACACAAGAATCTGGTTGGCAGACAGAGTATAACTCTGTAAATGAGCTGGGGGGAAAAGGGGATATCTATTTGGCAAGCAGGGCACTACTGCACAAGAAGGGGATACCTGGTGCTGCACATGGATATAATGGAACCCATGGTGGGCAACCTAAACTACCCCAACAGCGCCCACCAGTAACAGGGGAAGCCATTACCTCAGGTACATGGCCAGGATCAAGGGCTAAATGTTTTAAATGTAACCAGTGGGGCCATGTATCATACAGATGCCCATGGAGGCAAGATGGGGAACAAAAGGTTGGGCAGCCAGCAAGTGGGAATAACAGTATACCAGTGGCAATTTGCCTGGAGACAACAGGGGTACCAAACTATCACAAGAGGTTATAGTCTATCTTAATGGATTGAAAACAGGCCACTACTAAGAGAGACACAGACTCTGACATAACCATTGTGAAGCCTGTAGTGGTTAAAGAGGAGCAGTACTTGCTTGGGCAGTCTACTCCAGTCAAAGCTTTAGGAAGGACCCCCATTCCAAATGCCTTTGGCCAGGGTTCACCTTGACTGGCAGGGTGGAAAAGGAAGCACGCAAGTAGGTGTGTTTGAGGATATTCCTGCAGATGTTCTGATATGGAATAATTTTGATAATGCACTGCAGGCCTGTGGGTCTGGTAGCTGGGGAGACCCAGACAGACCACACTTGAAGCCAGAGCTGGTGAGGTGGCTTTTTCAGGGCAGGAGCTACCCTGTAGCAGTGAGCTTGAAGGTGAGCCACAGCTGCTGGTAGGTACTGATATTCCCTTGGACAGAGTGACTGCAAGGGCAGAGTTGAGTGGTAGTGCCCAGCACTCCTCTCAGCCATACTGAAGGGCTCAGTATTTACTGGTTTTGACGGCAAAATAATGGGGTGCCATGAATTTCCAAGTGGCCCCTTCAATTCCCGATATTTGGAGAAAGCAAGCAAAATACATTTCTAGTGAAACTATGGAAGTGTTAAAAAAATCAGACCAATCGTGTGACAATACCATAGGGGATAAAAATCTTCTTAGCCCTTGCTATCTTTTAAAAGGTAAACCAAATCCAAGTAATACCCTGTAGTGAAACCTCCTGCAACTGCAAATTGTTGGAATTCATTAGATCTCTGAGCACATGGGATGTTTGTGTGGAAGCTACGTCACACACACACACACACACACACACATACACACACACACACACACACACACACACACACACACACACACACACACACACACACACACACACACACACACTGCAGTAAGCTAACAGCAGTTCTCCTGTGCAGCTTTGTCTAATAATTAAAATTGTGGCTGCACATTGCTGCTGACTATAAACATTAAATAAAAAGAAGACACCCTGACTTATCTTTGTGTCAAAAGACTGTTATAGGTACAACATGATAGCTCATCAGTTCTTGTGAAATATGGGTCAGGTAAGGTTAAATAAAATATTACTGGCACTTGCATTTAATAAAATATCAATAACAATTACACTATATGTCATAAAATCCTGCTTTTATATTTAAAAGGTTAAAACTCTGAACCAGACAAATGATTAATAATCTGCAGTAAGAGGAGTACAATACATGTGGTTTTCTGTTTTAAAATTAAATACAGTCAACAATAACAAACTAGGAAAACAACAAAAAACGAACAGCCACCAAAGGAACTCACCGCATAAACTATAAGTCAGTTCTTCTGGTGATATTCACAGTAATAATAAAACTTGGTGGATGAAAGCACTTATATATATTAATAAACAGAAGAATGGACTTATAGTTTATATGGCGCATTCCTTTGGTGGCTGTTCATTTTTTGTTCTTTCCTGTTTTACTCACGCTGCTGTTTTGTCAAGACCAATGCACTACAACTTGGTTATCTGCAGAGTCCCCTGTCAGAGAAAAGGTGCTAGTTGTTAGTTTCAGCTCTTTGGTAATAAAAATGACAAGAGGCTTGTCCTTGGGCAGTCAGACACCCTGCATCTGTCTAGCAAAATATTCTGTGGTCCAAAGTGCTTGCCCTGTCCTCTGCACCTTACTTTCACCTGTCCCTTATAAGGTCCTGTTGTAGTGCTGTTGCTCTTTTTCCATCTTCCCAAATGCTTCCTTGCACTCCTCCTTTTAATAATCTCGAAGATGTACTCAGGCCCTTAGGTTCATGATGTTTCCCTGAGCAACTATTTTACACAACATCCAGCTTCACCCAAATCCCAACAAAACTGGTGTGCTTGTTATGTGATGTTCTTTTCTTGAAAGCATTTAAAGATGCCGAAGTAAGTTTGTTTACAAAGTTACTTTTCCAAGAATCGGATGATGCTTTCTGTTCTGTAAGGTACAGGATTATATAAAATTAAGAAAAACTTTTCTACTTAAGATTGGCTCTGTATGATGATTTTAAGTTCTTTTAAATAACTGGTGGTTAGAAGCAGTTCTTGGGAAAGATCTGGTGATAGGAATTTTAAAAATTATCATTGCTGCAGGATAAGAAAAGGAGATTGCTTTCATGACCCATGACCTGAAAGTACAAACTCTAGTTAGAGGAAGCAAAGCTATCTGTTTCATCATGTCTAGATGAGCACCTATGAACCCCAGGGCCTGAGTAGGTGTAAGCTGTGATTTTGTGTAATTGACTGTGATGCCCAGTTGATGGCATAGCTAGAGCAAGTAATCCCTTGCTTGAATCAATAGATGCCTGGATGGGGCAGTCAGGAGCCAGTCGTTAGGTATGAAAACACATGGAATCCCAGCAGGCTTAGGTGAGTTACTACAACTGCCATGCATTTGGTGAACACCCTGGTGGCTGTGGTGAGGCCAAAGGGCGGTGCTCTGAACTGGTAATGGCTGGCTGCCAACCAGAAGCACACTTATCTGCGAAACGTTGAAGATCGTCCTTTCGTAGTAGAGGTAAAATGGACTGAACTATGACCATCAGGAACTTTGAGTACGTTACATAATAATTTAGTTGGCTGAGATCCAGAATTGGTCTTAAATCCCCTGTCTTCTTTAGCACTAAAAAGAATCTTGAGTAAGTTCTGTATCTTCGTTGATCTGGAGGACTTTTTGAATGACTCTTTTTTCTAGCAGCCTTATTATTACCAAAGCTGCTGCTTCCCTCTGATTGGATGAAACACTGGGGATGCTTTTTGTGGTTTTTTTTTTCATATTTGATGGAGGAAATTGGAAAAATGATATGAAATAATCTCTGAGTATACTTTTTTTAAACCCAAGTGTTTTGTGTGATGGATGCCCTGGCTTCTGGGTGCAGAGATAAGTGCCTCCTGACTGCCTCCAAAGTGCAGCAGTTGCTAAACCCTTCAGGAGCACTTGTAGGGCCTGTCAGAGATGATATCTCTGGAGCCATGGTTCTGCAGACCACCACTACCACGAGGATGGTTTCTTCCATTAGAGAACTCTCCTCTGCCCTGGGAAGAACTATCTCCTCATAATTCTTGGAAAGGTCCTTGGGACTTGCATAACCACATTTTTTACCACCTCGTTGATTCCTAGAGAAGGATCTGAGGGGGTAGAAAAAATGATCACAACAGCAGACAGGGTCTTTCCATCTTGCTCACTTCTGGAGAGTGCTTCCTTAACTTTGGGACCAAACAAAGATGATCTATCAAAAGGAGCATTAATGAATGAAGACCTGAGGGGCTCTGCAAAATCACATATGTGCATCCAGGAGTGCCTCCTGTCCACAATACCTGTATCGCAGCCCAAGAGGTATCTTTGCTGCATGAGAAATCAACCTGATGGACACATTGGAAATAGACCTCAGGGTGGCCAATTGTGAAAAAACTTTTTCTGTTCCTCCACAGACATGGATCCTGAAAGAGATTTGAAAAGCTCCTTGGTCAAATCCCTTTCTAATCTGATGAAATGTGCCAGATAATTCAGTGACTGAAGATCAAAGTTTGCAAAGGCATACATGTGCTTGGTAAAGCTGTCCAAGGCCCTGGACTGTATATTAAGGGGATTGACAGGTGAGCTCCAAAGCTTCCTCTTAATGGCTGCTACCACCACCATGGGATCTATAGAGACTGCCTTGCTCCAATGGGCTGTATCTTTAAGTGAAGCTAAAAACGTATCTGGCCTCTTAGGTATGGGATCCATTTTTATCAGGCTCCTTCCATGCTCGGCATGAGATAAGGCTGATCAACTCATCAGCTGGTGAGACCACCCAAGACATAGAAAGGCCAGCCCTGAAAGTGTTGAGAAACACAGTCTCCTCTTGGGAAGGTGTATTGGAAGACCATCCACCTCTCTGCTTAAGAAGTTCCAGATCTCTTCAAAGAAGACATCGACAGGTGGAGATCTGGGAGACACCTCCCCTTCATCAACGTCTGTGCCTTCGGTGGCAGACTCCTTGGGGGAATTTAAGTGCCTACTTTTGCATGTCTTCTTCTTCCTAGGGACCTTATCAGTGGGATGGTCTGGTGAAGTATCAGAAGTGGGTGGGGAGTCCTGGATGAGGATTGTCTGAAAGCTAGTATGGGGTGGCTGTCCCAGTGGAACAGGCATGAGAGGTTCTGAAGTTAACTTTGATGGAGGGAGTATAGGATCCAAAGAGGGTAAGGATGTTCTCTCTGTAGGCATTGAGAAAGCCGTCTCCACTATCTCAAAGGCAGAAGGTCCAGGAGAAACAACAGTTGGTCACACTGGCGCTGAAGCTACCTGCACCGAACTCTGAACACCCATGGATCCTTGCCTTGGGGAGGAGTCAGAGGCAAGCTGTCCAATGCCAAGGTACTGAAAGGCAAGGACAGCTTTGACAGCTTTGTTGATACCCAATCCTCCAGAGCCAGTGCCAATGCTTTGGCTCTGAGAGTCATCCTGCTCCAAACATGTCAGAGCTGGGCGACTCAAGAGTATGGTCAGAGTGAAAGAATGGTCAGTCTTTGGATCCAACAAGGACATCCTCAAAGATCTCAGCTCCAAGGGCTCCAAAACCACTGGTCAGATCAGAGAAGGAGATACAACATGATGTTGACAGGAAGGCAGGCTCACCAGTGCAATAGAACGATGGAGCCAGAATTACTTCATCTGGATTTGAACCTTGAAAAGATTCCTCATCATCCAACCACCTCCACCTCAGTTAAGCTCCTGGAGGGCATAAGGGATGAACTAATGGAAGGTGGCCTGGAGTGTTTCCTATGTGTCTCTTTTAAGAAGGGGGAATGGAGCTGAGGGGATATTGGATCCAGGGAGAAAAGTGGAGAGGATCTTAAGAGATTTGGCACTTGAAGCAGTAGGATCTGAGGTACATGTCAGATCCAGTTTCTTGAAAACTTTAGTTGGAGGCTCAAGAATCAGAGCAGAATGAGGAGGATGATGAGGGGAGTATTTCCTGGACTCCTTTTCTTTTAGAGCCATGTCATGCTTCCCTTTGTCAGATTTATTAGAATGGGTTTCTGAAGCAGAAACAACAAGATGGTGGCAAGCCTTTTAACACCAACTTATTCCTCATGTCTTAATGCATGGGAGTTGAATATGAACAAATGACATTGTCAGCTTCTAGGTGGGCAGTGCCCAAACATACACACTCCTTGTGGGCACCACAGTTAGGGATCTTGTGCCCACAGGAAGTACATTTATTAAAGCCCGTAGGCTTGTCAGCCATATCAAATCAAATCAACAAAGCAGAATGAAAGAGAGAAGTTTTTTTTTTTTGTCAAAGCAGGAAAACAAATATCAACAATGGTATTTCAAAAATACCCTAAGTTAGGTAGACAGAAAGAAAGCGAAGGAATACCAATAATGGTATCTAGAAGAATATCCTGACAAACTTAGAAAGGAATAAGTAGAAAGGGAGATGAAATAATTTGTAATGGGTTTGAAAAGCTGAGCAGATACTGCAGATATGAATCTAAATAAAAAGGATATAATAATATCTGGTTAACCTCCTAGCTCGAAAACAAAAAATCTGCATCTGAACGCTGTGGGAGCAAATGACATCTGAGGTATGCCAGTATAGTGGGGCATTATGGGTAAAGGGAGGAGCTCAAGAGCTGGATGTCTAAGTTTAGTAAGAGTGGCAGAGTCAGATCCAAGGTCGGATTCAAGACCCATGGGTTGAGGAATGAATGAAAATGACAACATCAGATCATTATTTTTGCTTTGTATTTTCAGGGAGATAAGTCATTATGTTCTAACTTCAGGCTGTGAGGGTTGTGTGATATTAATGCATATAATCATTTTACTTAATTTTTATGTTTTTTTAATATACTAAAAGTCCTTTTAATAAACACTTTGCAGAGGATCTCCATTGGCCACATTCACCTTATTTGCCTGTAGAAAAGAAATGGATGCAGTGTCCATTTTTTCAAATGACTACTTCTGATAGTTTGTGGTAAGAAATAGCTGAACACCTGCAAAAATAAATTGATCTGGAAAATTATGTGGAACCGGGTTACTAAAGCAGATGAGTTTTGTAGGTGTAGGTCAATAATACAGGATATAGGAACCATGAGGAGGAAATTTTGTTATCTGACTTGATTTCAGGAGTGTGAAATGAACCAGCAAGTCAGTGTATAATTCTGGAAGCTGTTAGTTAAGAGATACTATAGACACAAGTCCAAGAAAGACAATGCTTAGAGACTCAGGTATGTGTGGAATCATCCCTATTGTCTGACAGGCATATTTTGTTGTAATATGTTAATATTGCTAGAACTGCATGTAGCTGACTTCATGTATGATATTTCATTTGAGAAAGAAAAAAATGCATTGCATTTTATTGTACACATATGACTATGAAAAATGTCTGGTATGGCGTAAGATTTTAATTGTTATAAATTGCCAACTAGTGGAAGGAAGGTGCTGCAAATGTTTAGATCTGAAGTACAACCTGCAAAAATAAGAGCTGCATTGGGGATAACATATGAAGATGTCAGAAACTCTGTAAAGTCAAAGAATAAATGAGCAACATGGATTGATGGATTAGAATTGCATGATGCTGCAAATACAGAATGGAAATTGTTTAATTAAACGATGCCCCCCTCACTAGGCTGAACAAGGAGACAGTCACAGTTAATAGTCTACAGGGGCAAGAATATGCATTCGGAATATTGAATCCCAAGTACCAGTATGACTGTGTCATAGTCCCTCTGGGTATTAATGACCTGAGACATACTGCCCTAGATTATGTGAAGAGAGACATGATAGAGCTTTCAGACTGTGTGTCCCAGGCAGGTATGAACCTAGCACTGAGCAGCATTCTACCTTATCCAAGGATGATACTACAATATAGACAGAAGATGATTGACTTTAACAATTGGCTTAGTTACTGACACCATTCTAAGAGGGTCCAGTATTTGTCAGCTTGGAAGGTCATGATCAACAGACCACGTTGCTTTCCCAGTTGTGGTCTGCACCTGCCCCCACAAGGTGTTCAGATATTAGCCAAAACATTATCCATCCCTACAGTGCCTTTTCTAGACAATGCCAATCTGATATACATTACAGCATAATAAATTGTATGTAATATAAACTAAAGGTGTTAATGCTCAGTGGTAGGAGTCTCAACAAGAAGCTCCAGTCCCTGGAAGCACTCCTCATCCTGGAGAGTGTTGACATCTGTTCAGTTAATGAGACATGGTTTAAAGTTGCAGAAAGTACCCCAGCAGTACAAGGCTATAATGCCTTTCACACATTTAGACCAGATACCGTACAAGGGACAAGATGTGGAGGTGTATCAATCTACATAAAATGTAAGGGCATCTAAAGATTAGTCAAACAATCTGATATGCTTGTGCTACTGCATGTCCAAGTAACCTTTGGTAAAGTCTCATATGATATCATTGCTAGCTATAAGTCCACATCTATGATCAGGATAACCATACCATGTTCTTGAATGTGTTGGAATCACACACACTTCAAACCAACACCACATTTATGGGTGATTTCAAGTAATCCACCATAACCTGGGATTTATACACAGCCATTATCATGCAAGCTTAAAGATTCCTGGATTTTATCAATGGAAACACACTCAAACAGCTGCACACCTACTACGGATAGAAATTTCCTGGATCTGGTACTCACAAATATGAGGGAAAAGGTGCATCCCCCCTTGTGTAACATCCTCACTGGTCAGATCATATTACAAAGCAGACACCTTTGAAATAATTATAAAGGCTGAACTCCCATAAAATCCCAGGACCTTTAAGAATTTTTCCAATGCTAATTACTTCCTATTAAGAGATAGCATAGCTAAATTCCAAGACCCACCAAAGCCAGAGAACATGGTGGCCTATGTGGAAGTATTTACAGAAACCACATATAAGTATGGAAATAACTGCATGGAAGAGGCAATACCAAACAGAATAAACTTAAACTCCAAAAACAAGCTGCTCTGATGAATCCCAGTATAAATAGGTAGTACAACAAAAGAAATAAAATCCTTTCTAAAAATAGGAAGTACTATAACCAAAAGACAAAAAAAAACCTCCCTCATCAGTTTCAACAAGCAACTCAGTGGACTAATCAAGTCCACCAAAGCCAACTTTGAGGCAAAAATAGCTTCCCAGGGTAAGGATAACCATAACGCATGTTTCAGTTATGTATACAACTTAAAGGGAACACCCAACAGTGTGCTGAACTAATGATAAATGGACCTTTACATACTAAACCAGAAAATATAGAAAATTTGCTAGCACCCCCCCCCCCCCCCCAGGAAATACCCTTTACCATTTCTACACCAACTATCACTAAAGAACAGGTCTTCATTGCACTCTCCATAGCTAAAAACACTGCATTAGTGGGTCCTGATAATATCCAGGATGCCCCCTAAATAGCTTGAAACATAATCTGTCAGGCTCACTAGAATCTTTATTCAACCCCAACTTCCAGAAAAGCAAATGGAAGACTACAATAATCATGCCAGTACACAAAGGCAGACCATCAATGAACCTTGGAAGCTACAGACACATAAGTTTGACTAATTTTATATGCAAGGCCATGGAAAGAATTATCATAGACCTGATAAACAAAGACATAAAACTTCAAACACTGGACCCATCCCACTTTGGTTTCATCAAGGACAGGTCATGACTACTAAACTTGGTGGACTTCTTCCAAAAGGTCACAAAAATCATGGATGATGGCAAAATGGTACATTCTGCCTAACCTGGCAGAGGCATTTGACATAATACCTCACTCGTATTATATACATGCTTACAAATGTAGGAATGGATGTATCCGATCAATAGCCAAATAGCTGACAGATAGAGCACATGAAGTTAGGGTTGGGAATCCACCTCCATCAGGAGTCCTGTTACTAGCGGTGTCCACAGGGCTCAATAGTGGGTCCTCTCCTGTTTGGAATATACTTGTCTGAAGTCAATGTGAATGTACAGAGTGTTTGACTGATCAGATTTGCTGATGACAGCAAGCCTTGTGTAATCATATCATTAAATCCCCTAAAGATGTAGATATCTTCCAGGAGGGTCTGACACAAATAACCAGTGCCAGAACCACGGTCTAAAACTCAATGCAAAAAAATGCTTAGTTATACCCTTTGGAAAGTAGACCACCCCTTTAAATTACAACATTGATAACACTCTCGTAAGAGCAGACCCAGCTGTTTGGAACTTGAGAACTCAGGTTGACAGTAATCTGAACTTTGATCACTGTGTGCCCATGGTAGCGAGCAAAACCTTCAACATGGCACGACTTATAAGAAAAGGAATGGCATCCAGATCTGAGAAGATGACAGTCCCACTATTATCAGCCCTCATTAGACTAATAATTGGGTAGACTGTACCCTTTGGCATGTACCTGACCAAGCATTTGTAACAGCTGAATGAACCACAGATGTTCCTCACTAAAAGAATGCAGGATGTAAATAATATGTCCTATGTGGACCTCTTCAAAGCTCTGTCCCTGTACTCTGTCTCTTACAGACTACTTAGGTTTGATCTATGACAAAACTACAAGGCATTGTCTGATCTAGCCCTGATGGATCTGCTATACATTTGCAGAATAAACAGCACTAGAATTACCTGATCTAAGGATCTAAACCTTATCTGTGACATAAAAAAACATTTTTGAGGGACAGGTATGTGTCCCAGAGATTACCCCTTCTCTGGAAAAGACTCCCCATTCATGTGAAACAGAGATTATCCTTAAGCCTATTCAAATGCAGTTTCAACCAATGGATGGGAAATAATACATTTATCTCTGGCTTGTTACCTGTGGCTCATATAGACAAGCACAGTTTGTAGATGCTGTCAGGCACAGGCATATACCAAAGCCATTCTAGCCCATAGGCATTGATAATTGGGAAAATTGGGACATGAAAGGCTAGGCTTAAAAAGGCTCTACGGCTATTAGCCTAGTAACCCCCTATGATCCTATGATTGGGACAAAGATAATAATGGGGGACAGAGGCTCAATCTGGGCAGATTTTAAATATTGTTTTTGTCAATTTAGAAGGTTGCTGCAATAACAGGTTTTGCATTTGCATAAATTTACTGAAGGATACGAGCTTTAAAACTGAAATGTATTATATCATTATTTAATGTCTGCAATCTGCAATGAATTGCCAGAAAACAACAAATTTTACATCATGCAGCCTAAAAGGTGTGATGCAAAAATCTGGATATTCTGGTAAATTCTGAACATGTCAGAAATGTGCACTGGCACAAGCACAATCGGCGGTGAGAGACTGCATTACTGGATACATAAATGAATATCAACAAGGCATTTGTGGGCATGGTTGAAATGCTTAAGAGTTCACTGTGGGGTGATAACTATAGCAAGCTGCATGTTACACTGTTTTCAAACAGCTTGTAACAACTGCAGAAAGAAGAGGATTTTTTTTTTTGGGCAATTTTATTTCATTTTGTTCTGAGTCCCTAATCTTACAGTTGAGTAGGCAGAGGACTATTTGATCAGTCCTAGATAAGCTAGCTATGGAGCTACAATATTGTGTTTGCTAATGCATTAGCGTACCTCAGAAGGTTATGCTACTGTGAGCTCCTTTGGCTTGTGGCACACAGAGTTAAGGTATGCTGATCGTTGATGGTTGTATGTAAGCTCTATTCTGACATACACATTAACAATGATGGATGTAGAACAACTGTATTGTAACTGAGCTACTAGGTTATAATCATGTTATCAGTAGGAGCAGCACAGGTGAAAGAATAGTGACCTATGCCTTAGTGATGGCAGTCCCTATCTACTGTTACTGTGCTACAGCATGACTACATCAATCTGAGAATAGCTCAACTGTCACAGATATTTTCTTTCCAGTGTGAATGTGCAAACTTTTGTCAGACCACTGCATATAGCTAATTCTAAAAAGAAACATCTGTTTTGATAAAATAATTTTATAAATAATAGATATGTATGAAGTGTTCTTGGGTGAGCTATTAATAATTGTTGAGATAAAATCCAAGATTTTTTACTCTTATTGTATGCCTCTAATGAGGGTACGAGCTTAGTATGTATACAATCCTTACAAGTTTGGATGTCCAGCCAATTGCAATTTTGCAAACTATATCTGCTGATCAAATAGTCTACATAACTTATTTTATTAGCTGAGAGAAATTGATTCCAATATAATAGGTCACCCTTCTTAAATTCATTTCTGAGTATCAAAATATATCAAACATTCATTTGTGTAAGGAATAGGAAACATAATTATTAATACATTCTTAATTAGTGATTAGAAAGCATAAGCTTTTTAAACAATAACAATATTTGGTTTATAAGAGGTGTGAGAACAAGTTTTGACTTTTCACTTTTAATGTATATTTTTAAAATCCATATAAAGATGTTTGTATGTATTTGAGTATATGTTTCAAGTAATGTCCTATTACTATTTAGAAGTAAGGTTTCATGCACTGATTTCCAATATGATGTATAGTAATGTCTTTTGGCTTTTCCCAGTTAGGGTTCACCACAGTGGAATGCCGGTCTGCTTATGATTGGCAGTAGATTTTTACGGTGCTGAGGTGCCAGCCCGATGTCCAACCTTCAACAAAGGCACACCCATTCACGCAAGCACCTACCTTCATGTCTTTAAACATCACACAGCTGTGGGGAGGATATGCAGACTCCACACAGAAGGCGCTCCAGCCGAGAATCGAACTGGAGAACCTCTTGCTGTGAGGTGACAATGCTAACCGCTGCACCACCAAAGCAACACTATATTAATAAATGTGGAGTTTAAATAAAAATCAATATTTAGAAACCCTATACCGCCTTCATCCCAGCTTGTAATGTGCCAGAGAAGAAAAATTCTTGTTTTTTGAGATACCAAAGGAAGTTGAGTAATACCTTATTCATTTTCTGTTTAATTTTGACAGGTGGGGGAATTATTAGAACTTGGCCAATGAATAAGATTTTAGGTAACAGTATCATTTTGATTAAAGTTAGTCTGTCTTCAGATGTGAAGAAGACTCTGTTCCAGATGTCAGCTAGACCAGTAACTGGGTTTATAAATTGTTGGTAATTAGATGTGAGTGATTTTTTATAATTAGATTCAATAATGACAGCTAGATATTTAGCATGCATGCCCTCCCTGTTTATGTCTTTTTTTGATCTAAGTTTCACAGTAACATTTTTATTCACTAGAAGTGCCTGAGTTTTGATGTGATTGAATTTTAGACCAGAGATGTTTGCAAAGAAGTCTAGCTTATGTAATGGGTGATCTATTGAATTTTCAAAATCATTAGAAGTTATTAGTAGGATACCAGCAAACAGTTGTATCTTGGGGGAAAATGTACCTGACACTTTATATCATTTAATGCTGTCATTATTTCTAACATAATTTGCAAGAGGCTCAATAGCCAGGGCAAAGAGTAATGGGGAGAGGGGCACCACTGTTTAGTACCTCTTAATATTTCAAATGGGCTAGATAGATAAGATCCAATCTTTACATAAGCTAAGAACTTTTCATATAGTTTTTTAATTAATCCTATAAAGTTTGGTGAGAAATTATATTTTTGCAGAGCTTTAAACAGATATGGCCAACTTAGGGAGTCAAAAGCTTTATCTGTATCAAGGCTTAAAATAGAAAGCACATTTGTTTCTTGTTTGCTAAGTCTATTATGAACTGTAATCTAATTACATTGTCTTGTACCTTTCTGTTTTTGATGAACCTGGTTTGGTCTTCATGAATTAATATTGAAAGAATATTATTTAATCTGTCTGCTAAGGTAGACATGAATATCTTGCAATCAGTGTTAAGTAAAGAAATTGGCCTGTATGTTGTACAAAGGATGGACTTTTTATTTGGTTTTAGGATAGGAGAGATGATAGAATATTTCCATGAGGGAGGGATGTTTGATGTAGTTTTAACTTCTTGGAATGCATTGAGTAAGATTTTCAAGATGTTATCAGGTAACAGTTTGTAAAATTCCCGAATTAGACCATCCAGCCCTGGTGCCTTTTTTGTCTTAAGATTTTGTTTGTTCCTTTAATTCTTTAAAGGAAAAGAGTTTGTCTATGTTTTTAATATTGTGTTTGGATAGCTTCTTTTGAATATTATTAGCAAAAAGTTGTCTATACTTTTGTTATCACTTGTAGATGAGTTATTATTATTAATATTCTTGTAATGGTTTTTAAATCATAAGATAGTTTTTAGATCTGTAACTTTGATAGTTCGATTATTTCTAGTGTATATTATTTCTTTTATATAACATTTCTCATTTAAATATTTAGATCTAATCTCAGTCCTTTGCATACTCTTGGGATTAATTGAGTAGGACTGTAATCTGACTTTTTCCTAATTTATTTATATTTTATCTGCATGGTATCTTGATATTCCTTGTACAGTTTACATATGTAATCTAATGCAGATTTGTCATTTGATGTAAGTTTTAGTTTTAGTTCATCAATTTAATTTTGCATGTCTACTAGTTTTTTTATCCCACTCTTTCCTTTTATTTATATACCAGCTTTTGACTTTACCATGTAAGACTACCTTTAAAGTATCCCATAGGATAATATCTGAAACCTCTCCATTATTATTGGTGTCTAGGTAAAGCTTTAGTTCATCTAGAAACAATTATTTAAATCCTTGTACTGTTACTAGATAAGCAGGTAGTCTTTGGCAGAAGTTTAAGGGGTCAGTTTTAAGTGTTACACTGAAGGAGATAGCATTGTGGTCAGGCACAGGTCATTATGTCAGGATTACATTATCAGTTTTGGCCAGTAAATAACTGGTTACAAAGACTTTGTCTACGTTCGTCTGTGTGCCAAATCTATGCAAGTAATGAGAATATGTCAGGGAGGATAATATTTTTTTATACCATCAATGTCATTTAGGTTTCTGTCTTTATGTAGTTGTTCAAGTGCTTGGCAACATGGGGACATCTTGAAGGGCTTAGAGATTGTGGTATCAGTGGACGACAAGATACAATTAAAATAACCTGCTAATAGTAACTCACCTTTAGACTTTAATGTTATGATGTCTAAATATGTTTTCACAGTTTTAGTCCAAATACCTGATATCCAGTAGGTGTTTGCAAAAGTGTACATCTTTTTATCTAGTTTTAGTATGACTAAAGCAAGCAAACCATCATTGTGTGAGTATGAGTCAACTATTTCTGGAATTCTCATTGATTTTCTATGTAAAATTAGGACATCTCTTCTTTTGTGGTTGTAGTGTGAATTTACCAAAATCTTATAATCCTTAAAGGTTAATTTGTTTACATCTTCTGTTACTAAGTGGGATTCCTGAATGAATGCAAAATCTGCTTTATGTAGCATTAAATATTTGTTGACACTACTTTTCATGGGGTTGTACAACCCATTGACATTAATAGATATAATGTTAAATATTATCATTTGATGGAGACTGCATAAGTAAAATTCAAAAGTGCTTTCCTTGATTCAGTATAACAAATACATTTTTAAAACCGTTATGGACAATTTAAAAACTCTTGATTTGAAAATAAAACTGTATATTATAATATCCTTCTGCATGGATAAATTATATCCAGGCTTACTATATCTCTCATAGAAACCACAAACTAACCCTCTCATGACATCTAGTGGAAATTCCTAGTTACTGCAGGTTAATAGCAAGCAGAAGTGAAACTGTTATGTTAATTAAAAACATACAAAAGGAAAAATTCAATTTAATATACTATGTGTGCATGAATTAAGAGCGTGAAGCTGTATACAATTTCTTAAAATTCTTTTTATCTAAACATTTTTTATGGTGCCGAGTTGTTAGCCCGACACCCAACCTTCAGCGAAGGCACGCCCATTCACGCATGTCTTTCGGAGGCCACTTGACCACTGGGAGGACATGCAGACTGCATACAGAAGGCACTCCAGCCGAGAATCGAACTAAGATAAATTTATTAACCCTGATAATTGTTTGCTGTTATGAGTAATTACAGGGTTGTAATGTCATTAAAGCAGACAGGAAAAAGATGCATTTAAAACTGTCACTCTCAGAAACATATGTGTAATTCTTATTTAAATATAAATGTAATTCAGATTAAATAAATCACTATTTACAGTACAACATATGCTTATAAGACTTTTTAGATAAAAAATAATTGCTACATGAATGAAAATACAGTTCAAACTATCATCTTAAATCTGATTGGCTGTTAGAGTTCAGTGAAGAGAAACAGGTTCAGAGGTCATACCTACTTCCTGCAAGACAGTGCAGATTGTTTCTCATGTGTAAGATAACTGAAGCCTTTAGAAGCTTGAGCTTGTCACAAAAATTGTCAAAATTCCATTAAAAAAGTAAGTAGGCAGGAATTTTCTAGTGAAGCTTTTAATCATAATTTTAAAAATGATAAATAGTTAAAATAAAGGCTTCAAATTACCACCCATACACAGCTATAAGATATAATAGCTAAATGGAGCACATTGCAGAAGTTCAGTTAAGTAGTAAATGTATATATAATAATAAAATGTCACCACTTTCTTTTTAATTACTTAACAGTAACACAGTAAGCATTTATCTCTCCTGCAGTGATTAAATACTGTGACACTAGGACTAAAATAGAAAGGAAAGATGCATACATGAAGAAATAAGTATAGATTATAAATAAATATATATATATATATATATATATATATATATATATAAATATATGAAATAACTAAGTGGTTTAATACCATTTCACTAGTGTTATGCCATGTATATAAAGAGATAAAAGTTTAAAATAGTAGTTTGGAGTTGGATAATATTTTGATTTACTTCAATTTTGAGTAATATATATTATTCATAAAGTTAGCATTGTTGTGGGAAAGAAAATAGTAGAGAAAAAAAGTTACATTACCTTCTGTGTAAGATTCCATATTATTTAGAAGGGAGAAAACAAAAACTCGCATGAAATGTTAGATTATGTATATTCATTTGTCTCTGGGTTTCTTTTTTCTTTAACAGTCCACTCATTTTATGAAGCTTGTCTTTTTAAGTTCATTGAAGAATCCATGGATTCAGGTTGACTTAAAAGGTTCTTTTTTGGACAAATGTGGATGCTTCTTTGAGAGAGTCAACGGTTTTCTTTCCTTCTGGCAGGGATATTCTTATTCTTGCTAGGAATATGAGTTGTGCTTTGATTCCTTCCTTTTTAATGATTTTGTTAGAGGAACACATGCTCTTCTTTTGGACATTACAAGGGGTGAAAAGTTGTTGTCAAACCTGATAGTTTGGTCACTAATTTTTAATGGAGCAAGGGACCAGGCAGTTCTTAAATCAAGGTCTTTGTCTTGAGTGGAGAGAAATCTTACAATAATAGATCTTAGACAGCTGTTTTTACTGGATACAAAAGTTGTAGTTAAAGACCTGTGTGCCCTTTCTATCCCAAAGGATATTGCTTCAGGTAGGTTTAGGATTTTAGGAATCCAAGAAGTCAGGAAATGAATCATATTGTCCCCCTCTATCTGCTCCAGGATGCCATAGATTCTTATATTGTTTCTCCTGGTTCTATCATCAGTGTAGTTTATCTTTTCAATGCGTCTGGTGTTTTCTTAACGAAGAAAGTCTATGTTTTTCTCTCTTTCTGTTAACCTTTAGTCTACTTCTGTTACAGAATCCTCCAAAGCAGCAATCTGGGCAGTTTGTTGTTTAAGGACTTCATTTAATAAGATTATTTGTTTGGTGGTATCTTCTTTTATATTGCCAACTTTTGAGTTTAATGTGTCTATTTTACCCACCAAATCTTGAACTTTAGTAAGGATTGCCTGTATTTCTTCCTTCATTGGAGTTTGTTTCTGAGAAAATTTGGAGCTACTCATCTTCCTTTGTGAATGTGGTTTCAATGTCCATTATATTCGAATGTTTGACAGGAAAATATAAAAATTGTAGCTTAGAAATGACACCAACTTGAAGCTTATGACTTCCTGAATTTGATTTTAGTAGTTTCAGGTCTTAGTTGATGAAATTAAATAAAAAATCCTGTCAGGAAAAAATGAAGACTGCAGAGACCAAGAACTCTGCTGCGTTCAGCTTGCCATCCAAGCCACCCCCCCATAGCTAGTCTTTCTTGATAGTCAATTGAAATATATGAATGCATTTCACTAGGATATTAATGATCTCAAGATATGTACTAAAATTGCTTTACTGTGTACTCATATAGCTAATAATTAGCATAACCCACTAAGTCTGAGGTTGCTGAGGCAGCAGCTGACATTATGTTCAGGCTGTTCATGGGATTCCGTGAAAAGACAATCATTTCCCAGTAAGAGCTTTCAATCACATAGAACATGACTTTGTTATCTGATGAAATGTAATTCTGTGTGAATAAAAGTACTTACCATGCAATGATCTTGTCTAATACTGATGTAGCTCTTTGAGGCACAGTATACTAACCTCGAAAAAGGGCATAGCAAAATGAATTTAAAATGGGTGGCGAAAGCCAAACACACTCTGGCTAGGCTTATAAATGCCCTAGGGCAGATAACCTAGTATGAACCTATGAACCTATAATAAGTTCATCTAGATTACTTGAGCTCCACTGTGAATTTGAATTTATTCTACTAAATTTGCAGTCTAATAAAGTGACATGGCTTCTTTTTCTTTTGTCTTTCACATGACTGGCAGAAAACTCAAGTCCTTAATTATATGAAAGGCAGCCTTTTTTCCTGCTTCATCTCTCATCTGTATAATTCCAGCCCACAGTGCTTAATGAAAAAAATGACAGTTACTGAGTAAAATCCTCTTTTAACAAACTTCATGACAATTATGTTCTGCAGAATATTAAGGGTGTTGTAGGCCAGTGGCATCTTCTCCAGGAAGTTGTAGTATAAGATCAGATTAACATAGTGAAAGAAAAGTGTTTTCAAGAGATACACATTCAGGGAATCAGAATTCTTGTCTGTCACATAGAGTTCTTTAAGGATTTTGAGAATGCTGAAACACTTCAATAGTCTAGGAGGCATTTTCTGAAGAAGAATGGTTTCAATGTTGGAAAAGGAGTCCTTTGAGTCCAATGAGTGCATTGGGTTCTGGATGCCAGAGTCTTTTGGAACCAGGTAATGATGGAGATGCTGTTCTGTAACCATCATTGGAACAATAGATGATGCATTCCTCTGGATACCCTTGTATGCAAACTGCTGGAACAAAGTCCACATTGACTTGCAGTTTGGGAAATTCTTCTCCCTTCTTCGCCAATCTGAAACAGACCCCAACACCACTGCTTTGAAGTAGTGGGCAACACACCTCATATTTTTTCCACCAAGGACAGAAAGCTATAACTGGAAATTCCAGATTTTGCAGATTCTTTAGTTTTTGTGCAGCAACCATTAACAACAGAGACTTAAGTTTCTTCATTTGACATGGGAAGAGGTAACCATCATGTGACAAGAGTATGCCACTGTTTTTCTGCACCTTTCTTTAATTTTAAGTGAGCATATGGACATCTCACATTTTTGTGCCTTTTTGCTATCTCTGTAGATGTTTCCCCAAGCTCCTTCAGAATGTAAATGAAGTTCATCTCATCAGGTAGACCAGTCTTGCTCCCTTCAAAGGCTGACTCTGCAGGAAAAACATAGCCACTGAACCTGGGGTTCAAATGAGCCATGATCAACGACAGTTCCTTAACAAATTCCACTATCTGACCCACCAGCTGGCATTTTTCTTCTTGGCATCCTATAGTTAAGTGAAACTTTCCTGGGAAGTATTTATAATGAGGAACTCCAGAATATTATCCTTATACTTGCTTTCACTGACCATTTTAATATCTGAATATGAGTGAATATTAGAATAATTGTCATAAACATCAAAGGAAAAATGTAAAGCATTATAAATGGATGTTGCAGGGATGAGAGGGAAATATGCAATACATGGGAGTTCTAGTGTCTGCTTTATTATTCTGTGAAGGGTCTTTTGATGCCAGATAACTGTGCAAATTCAGTCCCAGATCCACAAGGTGTTGCAAGGACTCTTTAAGCATCTGAAAGACTTTGTTGTGTCTATGCATATTTGCTACATCTTGGGGAAAGTTTCCAGTAGCATCTTTGAGTGGCATAGCGCCACTCTGCCACAGAATTCCAACAAGATCATCTTGACCAGTTCCTGCAGCAATATGCAAATGTGTCCTTCCAAGTATATCTTGCAGACTAACTTTTGCTTCATGTTTGATTAGGTCAATCAGGATGTCTGATGGGAATGATTGCTGCTCACTGCAATGTAGAAGACTACACATGAAAATACAGTGGAGAGGTAAGTGTCCCAGGTAATCTTGAATGCTGGGGTCTGGTGCAGCTTTGAGTAGATCTGACACAGAATAGAGGTTCTATTCATCAATAGCACATTGCAGTGGTGTGTTCCCATCCTTGACCTATACGCTGAGGTGTACCCATGCTGGATCAGCATCTGTATGACTTCAGGATCTGCTGATGCTGCAGCCATGTGTAAGGCTTGAATGTCTATTCAAAAATTCACATTTGCTCCCTGACTCAGTAACAGTTCCACTGCATTTGCAGCAGATGCAGCTGAGGCAATTATTAGTGGGAGATCTCCAAGTGCTGTCAGTGTGTTCATACATGCTCCTGCATGCAGAAGAAGAGATAAGATCCCTGAATGGCTGAGTTCAGCTGCATGATGCAGTGGTGTCCAGCTATCCACTACAGTAAAATCTGAAGAATAAATAGCATAATTTTCCAGAGCATACATGCAAAGATCCAGAAAGTCATAAATGAAATCAATTTCCCCCTTCTCTAAAGCAGATATTTTTGGTTAAGTTCTTCCTGGAACTTGCTAGTGATCTTTATGGCTGCACTGTTGGGAAATGCTCCATGCTCTAACAGGAACTTCAGCCTATCAGCCTCTTGCTCTTCAACAGCAATGTATAGTAATGCACTACTCTTTTGGTACAAGCACTGTACTATGTAAGTAGGAGATCTATAATGGTGATAATAGCCCTCAGCAGTAGCACAATGGAGGGCTGTGATGCCAATGTCTGTTTCATGTTCATCTTTTACTGTATGGTTAATGTTGACTTTAAAGCTCAATAGATTTTGAATCATTGCCAGCCATCCATTTAAGGCAGCCAGACAGAGAGCTGGAAATCCAAAGCCATGGTAATTTGTTTAGCAAGGGTAATTTGCAATGTCAGTAGAGATTTATTCGGGAAATTCTGATAATCCCTTCAGGATGGCTTTCTACTAAGCTGTGATAGGGCATGGGACACTAAGACAATTCTCAGCATAAGTCATAAAGTTTTCATCTGTAAAAAGAAACATATTTTAAAAATTAGTTAGGAAACTATGCATCTTCCAGTCTGTTTATCTGTCTAGAAGCACATTCATAGCAAACTGTATGAGAAAAAATAGCTGGAGTATCTAATATGGACTTCATCTCATCTAATCACATTTCATGCAAATTATACCTCCTTATTTCAAAATTTAATTTTTTGTTCCTGTGTACTTTATGTCCATATATAACAATCATTTCAAATGCATTGCATGCCAGTCATAATATTTAATGATATATTCAAATGTTAGAGATTATATTGGTTCTTAAAGTTAGAAGTATGTGTCTCCCTACCTTTAGTAAATATTGGCCACCCAGAAAGGCTGCTTTCAATGCCAATAGCTTGAAAGAAGGGCATAGCCACCAAAGCCACTTCCGATCCACACAGCCAGTACCAAGAATCACATGGATACAGAAGAGACCCAAGGCATGAAAACACCCTCACCACCCCAAATGCATGGTGTAAGTTCTCTATCACACACAGCCACATTGGGAATGACAACTCCCCAGACCTTGTTAAAGTTCTTCTGGTATTACAGCTCATCAAAGACTCACTATGACAATGATATAGCCAAGTAGCTGATGCCTCATCCAAAGCTCCCCTAAAGTAACCCCTGAGTATCCCCTGTGAGGCTGTCTGTCATCCTCTAATCCTATTCACCACTCGAAGACATGCTTACATGAGACTGGCATTTTTACAAACTGTTCTACTTGGGGTGGGGTGTTATTCTTCAGACTCTCATATTATTCTACTTATGACAACTCTGTAATTATAATGGGAGTTAAAGGAGGACCAATAACAAAAACTGAGCCTCAGAATGATGCAGCTGTGAATGCTATAGTGAAATGGTTACGTGGATGTTCGGTTGACAAAACTTGCATTTGAAATTCTGAGGATGAGCATTTAGGCTGCGCAGAATTTTGCAAGCTACACTTTATTGATAGATGTTTTTCTGCAGGGGGGTGGCTATGCCTCCTTGAACTTTGTGGAGACATTATCCCCACATCCTTTACCTCCATATATAAACCCTCCAGAATCAATAAAGCCTAGCATATGGCAGAAAAAAATAGTTAAAAAATCTAACTTTTGATATTCTGCACACTCACACTTCTTATCCTCAAAATTAGTATAGATATGATAACAACAGACATACTTGCTCATGAGGTACATGTAATGATTTATGGGTATAACAGTTAGCGGTCCAAAAGCACAAGTCTATAGCATACATGCCCCCACTGGTGCCACTGCCATGATTACTACAGGTACTGATGATTCTCCATACAACACATTCATATATTCTGTAGTTGTCTCAGATCTTTTTCAGGCAGATTTCACATCAGCCTCATGAGTACAGTGCTGTCTGCTGCCAATGTTATAAGATGAGCAATGCTCTGTAAATATTATTCTACCTAGTGATGTATAGTACTGTGACAGCGTCTCCTGGAAGGTAACCATCCACATCTGCAAACATCAGCAATGCACCATGCAAACATAAATGCATCTGCTGGAGGATCCAGTGCATTGCAGTTGTTAGCAGCACAGATTTATACATCTCCATAAACTGCTTTTACTGTTACGTAGTCACTGTTTATCTGAATTATCATTACATCTTTTATATCCATGATACGACCTGAAGCAAACTTCAACTCCACATCTTTTTCAGCGAGAAATTACAGTTGATGCACCAATAAATATGCCCTTTTCTTGTATGTTTTCCCTTTCAGGAATATACATTAACATGATCTGTAGCTCAGCAATGTGATTTGATTATCTGAGATTCAGATTATAAGTTCTATCAGTTTTATTTATATGCCGTGATTTGGCTTAACCTCTATAGTATTACTTCCTGGTCCCTATCCTTCCTCATCTGACTGGCTCATGTTGTCATTCAAGCCACCATCCATCAGAGCTCCTATACTACAGCAGGGCAATGGACTATATTACTGTGATAATAAGGCCAGGTTTGGAGATTATGGCTACTGCTAAAGACCCTGTGAGAAATGGGGTAGTTTAAATGACTTCAGCCAAGGTGTTTCCTGCCATTTCTCCTATTCTGATCTCAAGATACGGAGACACTGATGAGAAAGCAAAAATCACAGTTGTATAACCTGCACTTACCCATAACATTAACGTTTGAATTCCTCAATATTGCAGTAGCCTTTAGGCTCTGTGGGGTGTGTCTTGCTCAAGACACAACAACTGGCCAGCTTCCAAAAGCTCTGGCTCCCTGCCATACTTTTAATTCGACTGCTGATCCGACAACTAGTGGAGGGAAATTCAGCAGTCAGAGTAGAACATTTTAGGTTCATAGGTTCATAGGTAGGTACTAGGTGATCTGCCCGAAGGCATTTATAAGCCTAGTCAGAATGTATTGGCTTTCGCCGCCCCCTTAGATTAGTTCCCTGTGCCTCTGTCCAGCAGAGCCATTGAAGTGATCCCCGGGGTAAACTTTCTGTTTCCCATCCACTCGTCAAGGTTTCTCTTGAAGAGTCTTAGCGAGGAGCTCTGCCTAATGTAGATTGGAATCTTGTTCCAGAGCATGGGAAGTCTCTGGGACAGGAATCTATTCCTCCAGCACATCCTATTTATTGTTGTGGTGAGATTTAGATCCCTAGAGCGTGTGGCTCGAGGGGATATGTTTTTTTTTAGGTGAAGCAAGTCCATCAATTCTGGGTTGGACATGGCCTTGTATGTTAGGCAGAGATCACCTCTGAGTAGGCGGTAAGCAACCGAGTACAGCTGGAGTTTCTTCAGTCGAGCTGCATAAGGCATCTGTTTGAGGCCAGTGATCCTCTTGGTGAGATACTCCTGTGGTCTTTCCAGCTGTTGCAGGTGTTGTGTAAGGTACATCCCAAATGGGGCATCGTACTCTATGATGGGTCTGATGAGTGATGCGTAGAGGGGCACAATGACCACTTTTGATCTGGATGCAAACCCCATTTGTGATTAGGTGGGCCACACAGAAGGATTTTCTAACCACTTTGGCAATGTGATTATCAAAGGAGAGATTACTATCTACTTGGGTCCCCAGATTCCTTATTACGTCTTCCATATTTAGGGGGTTACCACCTATGTGGTAGTTTTGGCATTTAGCTTGAGGCCATGATTTTGACACCAGGTATCTGTCTCAGTGAGACCCTTTTGGAGGATGTCTGTGTCAGCCGGAGAGTCAATTACAGCCCCTAGTTTGCAGTTGTCTGCGAACTTGGTCAGCCATAGTCCCCCTGTGCTTGCCTGTACCTCTGAGAAGTATATGCTGAATAGGAGGGGTCCTAGGACTGTGCCCCTGGGGAACACCACTTGTAACCGGTTTAGAGTCAGACCTAGCTCCCGCAACTCTTACCATGTGGGTTCTGTCCATGAGCCAGTTGGCAACCCATCTCATGACGTAGAGGTTTATGTTCAGGCTGGTGAGCTTGTCTATAATACCAGAATGGGGAATGGTGTCGAAGACCTTTGCGAGGTCTAGGTAGACTGTGTGGACCACCTTTCCCTCATCTATAGTCTTGGTAACTGTCTCAAAGAAGTCCACCAGGTTTAGGAGGCATGATCTGCTCTTAACAAAGCCGAACTGGGTAGGGTCCAGTGTTTGGAGGTTCCCAATGTCTCTGTTAATGAGATCCGTGATGATGTGCTCCATAGCCTTCCAGACCAAGCTAGTCAGGCTTATAGGGCGATAGTTCCCGGGGTCTGTTGTGGCTCCACCTTTGTAGAGTGGAATAACCGTTGCTGTGCGCCACTCTATGGGCATGTAGCCGGTGGAGAGGCTGAGTTTGAACAGTGTGTTTAGGTGAGGGATTAGTTCATCTTTGAGCTCATGTAGGACGCAGCCTGGGACACCATCTGGTCCCATTGATGCTGTGTTTTTGGCTTTGGAGAGGGCTGTTTTAACCTGAGTGTCTGTGATTTCAGGGGCACTACATTCTTCTGGTATGGTTATGGGCCCTTTTGGGGGTGAGAGGGGGGTGAAGTTTGCACTGAACCTGTCTGCCAGGATGTTGGTGATATCGGTCGGTTCAGTGTATTTTGTGCCATTCTGCACTAACTCAGAGCAGATCTGAGAATTGCAACTTAGATTCTTGACATAACTAAAGAATACCTTATGGTTATCTTTGGAGTCCTGGGCAACTTTTCTTTTGAAGCTAGCCTTGGTTGATTTTATGAGGGATCGTAGTTTCTTGCTGATACTGATTACGGATGCCTTCCCTTCTTGGGATTTTACTCTTGTCTGTACTAGTTTCCTCCTTCTATTGTATAGCTTGTTTATGGCAGGGGTCCACCAGACTGGTTTCCTTTTCTTGGAGGAGTGACTCTTGGTTTTGCTTGGGATAGCATGATCCATGGATTCTTGTAGGTGCCTGTAGAGTGCATTAGTAAAGGTTTTTGCAGCTTGGGCAGCGTTATCCTTTAGCATGGGGCCTTTGAAACTTTCCACCTCGGTCTTAGGTAACGTGAAGTTTGCTTTTGAAAAGTTTTTCATGGTGGCTTTTTTGACCGGGGGTGGGGTCGGAATGTGGATATCCAGAGTGATTAGTTTATGGTCAGATCTAACCAGCGAGGGGTTGACCTCCAGTTTGGAACAACGGTCGCCCATGTTGGTGATGACCAGGTCCAATATGTTGTCACCTCTGGTGGGGGTGTTGACCAGTTGATCCAGGGTATTTGAGTTTATAAATTCTAGGAAATGTCTTGCATAAACAAAAATAATTATCATAGTCATCCTTAAAGAAATAAATAAGAAATAATTATTAAACTATTTCCCAACTACAACTCTAGGAGGGAGCAGCTACTGCAGCAGTAAGGTATTCGAACATCTGCTGTTATGGGTAAGTGCAACTTATGCAACTGTACTATGTTCATCATTCCCACCACTGCAGTAACCTTTAGGCTATATGGGTTGATTACCAAAGTCTGTCCAGTCCCACAGGAGGAAGGATATGAATGTAGGGGTCCCTAGAGAATGGTCTCAGCAAAGTCAGTCTTGGATCTGGCAAAATAATCCAGTTTAAAATGCCTTATAAAGGGATGTACAAAGAACCACGTAGTTGCCTGTAAAGTGTTTCTAGAGACCACCCCTTTCCAATTTCTCATAAAAGAAGACAAGGCCCTAGTACAGTGTGTCTTGATAATGCCTAGAAATAGTTTAGTAAGGTTGGCAATACAAAAGACAATAGCATAGGTCAACCAACTAGTAATAGTCTGTTTCAACATGGGCTCTCAGATTTCAGTTCCAACATAAGAAATAAATAGCTGTGAGCACTTCTATAGGGTTTAGATATGACAAGATAATAGCTGTGTAGCATGTTCAGTGTATGCAGAATTCTTTCTCCCTGACTTTAGAAGTCATTCATCTAAAATCTGAAAAAAAAAAACTGGGCATGAATGAGGATTTTCTTCTTAAGAATATCTTGTCCACATGAAAGACAGGTTTACCCAACACAAAAGCTTACAGCTCAGATACATCTCTTGCAGATGTCTCAGCAAAGAGCAAAATAGTTTTTCATGTAAAAAACCTGAAGTATGCTAACGTGCAGGTTCCAATAAAGATGTGCAGAACATTTGCAGCAGAAAGTTAAGATCCCAGGAAGGAGTAACCTGTAAGTGTGGTAAACACAAGTGTAACATTGCGTTCAGAAAATGATTTACAAAAAACACAGAAGAAATTTTCAAATCCCTGGACATGGTTGCTAGATGCACCTTGTAATGTTGCACAGATGGTAAAGGAATGCAGATGGCCAGAGGCTAGTAACTCACAGAAATATTTGATCACCAGTAGTACCGAATCCCTGATGGGCCTCTGGTTATTGGCTAGGCACCAACTAGAAATTTTTTTTCACAAGCCTTTTAGGATTTTCTTGGAGCAAGACTTATTGCTCCTTAAGTACCTGCTGCAAGTCCTCTGAAAAGAGGTGCCTAAAAGGTCTTAAAAATGAATCACCCAGGTAGATAGTTGAATAAGTGTTAGACTGGGGTGTATCAAACTACCCCTATTTTGTGTGAATAGGTCCAGATTGTGAGGAAGCTTGTGGTAATTGCTCTTGGCCAATTCTATAAAAAGGGAGAACCAAAATTTCTTGGACTAAAAGTGGACCACTATTTGAAGAATCCTCCTGAATCTTCAGAGTTACCCTGAAATAAAGTAGAAAGGATAGAAATGCACAAAAAAAAAAAAAAGAAAGAAACACTGCCATACAAGGTAATAAAAAATATGTTACACAGCCTGTTTTGAAAGGAGACAATCAGATCTCTCAGAAGTGCATCCCTCAACTGGACCAATTCCTAGAAGACCCCCTAGTTTAATTTCCATTAATGAGGGTCTGTCCTGGACCTTTTCAGCTTGTCTGCCACTACATTTTGCACTGACATAATGTAAGATGTTTGGAGGTTTAAAGAATGCTGAAGAGCTCGCTTCCAAGTCATCATAGCCAGTCTGTATTTATGTAACCAACCTTGTGCCTTCTAGTCTTTAATATGTAGGTGCTTTGGTCTATCTGAAGAAAGCCACATGCCTTGCACTTTAACCTTTATAGGAACTACCGACTAAGTTAAATTTGAAGAGTGTGAATTTACAGATCAAGCTGAAGGATGATGAGAAAAGTGAGGACCAGATTTGTCTTTCTATATAGTCTCCATCAAACAAGACTGATGCGTAAAAATTCAGTGGATACAAGCTTTGGTTCCAGTTGTTTTTGTTATGTATTATCTACCTCTTGTATAACCTGACAAGCGCATCTATAGAATAATATACATTATAAACCCCCAAAATGTGGGAAACTCTGGTCTGAGACTAATAGAAGGTTTTGAGATAATTTTCACCTTCTAATAAAGTATTGTGGAGAGTCTGTACTACAATCTAGAAAAACAATCCTTAATGACAGGATCAAGGATAATTTCAGAAAGGATATCTCTAATTCCAGATTGGTCAGAGGAGATAAAACCCTGTTTTAAAACTTTTTCGACATCTGAGAGAAGACTGTCAAGATAAGAAAGTCATCCAAACAAAGAAAAGAAAAAGTGAGTTCCTTACAGTCTGCAAAGAGCTATGACTGGAACTACAGAAAACATCCTTCGTGGAAAAGATAACCCAAAGGTAAAAATAAAGAACTGATCATGTAATCCAGAGAGATAATAAAAATTTGAAAAATTCCTGAATCCATTGTCTATATAAATGTAATACATCCCTAAGGTCCAATGTTACCATAAGGATTTCTAGGCAAATGAAAGGTAACAAATTCTGTAAGGTCTACATCTAGAAAATAAAAACTTCCTTAAACCAGTTTAGGAAAGAAAGATCTAGAACTGGTCTCCAAAAAGACTCTTTCTTTGATACCAGAAACACGTTAGAATAGAATTCTCTAACTTCTAGGTTGAGAAAGTACTGAAGAAATTATTTTATTTAATACAAAGGGAAATGTGGAAACTTCCCCAGAAAGGAGATTTTTGTTTGCAGTGCAACTGCCTTCATGCTGAAATTGAAACACCCTTGAGTCCATGACAATCTGTTGACAAGGGAAAATGTATCACACCAGCTGATGTGACAGATTTTGAGAGACTGGGCAGGAGGAAAGGGGAGTTAGAATGCTGCAGTAGCCATTCTGTAAAAGTAAAATTAGGAAAGAATCTTTGATTAAGATTGATCATCTCCTGCCATGTCTTAAAGATTCCGTCTATGTCTTGAGAAGGTAGGTATTGCTTATTGTTTCTTAAACAAAAAAGGGAGTGAGAGAAACTTGTAAGGAAGGTGTAAGATAACTTAGAAACTCCTTAAATTATATTCCATCTGTCATAAACTTATTGTAGGGCCTGGGAATTAGTTAGGCCCCCCAAAACCTCCAAGATTTGTTGACATATCTGGGCATACTTCCTCAAAATAGAAGCAGTAGCTGAGGTCCAAGATACAGTAACTGCACAATCATGCACGTTATTTAAATCATGTCTAGCTGGCATGTAAGAGGTAATGGAATTTAGGCAGGCACTCTCTTTGAGTGGAAGAACGGTAGGAGCATTTCTCAAACTATCTAAACCAAAAAAAAAAACAGAAAGTTAAGAACTCTGTATGTTGAAGTAGAAAAAGAAAACAATTCTCTTACTAAATTCTTCCAAAATGTTCCCTTCAGAGTCTGCAGGGAAAGGGTTGGATGATCCACAGCAGCTGTTACCTGCTGGCACAGGTGCAGAATCAAATCTAAGGAATAAATACCAATGTTTAGTAGTTTGATAAACAGTGTACAGCCTATCTGCTTTATTGGGAACAGAAGTGTGTGAATAGAAATTGCTACAGGTAGCATTATACAGTCCCTTCTGGTTTGGCACTATAGGAGGAAAAACCATAGAATGAGGCATATTCAGTTGTAACATAAAATATTTCCTCAGTAGAGCAGAGACAGCTATCTGTTCCCACAAAAAGTCTTTGCTGGCAATACACTGAGAAGGATAAAATTCCTTCAGGGAAGGTTTTGAGGACCAGTTTCCGTCAGCATCAGAGTTTAGGGCTTTTGTAAAGAAACCCTATCGCTGTCATAGTCAGAGCAATCTGGCATGTCATCTTCAGGAATATTTGAATGACCTGAATCCCAGGTCTGTACAATATGTACTGTAGCAATTTGTTTGGATAAAGTAAGAAAATAATAATTTCTTCTTGACACCATATCATCAAATGAAAAGCGATTAACCTTTTGTTTTTTCTTTGCAGGCACGGAAAAGGAAAATCTGACCTACCAAGAGGCCTGTTCTGCTGGGAATATCTGGCAGTATCTCCTGGAGAAACTTCATGTCCCTATAAAGATGGTTCTCCCATGTCTATCTCAGACACTGAAATAGTCTTGGAGGAGATGGCTGATCCAGGTTCATGGTAGCTGAAAGGACACACCAGAAGAAGCCAAAAAGGTAAGTGAGTGGGCTGACCAAGGACTGTTGACCACTGCAGAATCACCCACTATTGAAGACTGAGACCATGTAATCAATAAGGGCTCTCTTGTAAGCTGTTTCTTTTTCTTTCTAGGAACTACAGAAGTCAGACCAACAATGGCAGGGTAAGTATCCAAGCTGTGACTGAGGAGGATGCTTCTGATGCAGATAAGATCACTGGAACGGAAGGTAAGTTGTCAAACAGTTTGCACAAACAGCACACTTACACCAACAATAAATGTCCCCAGAACACCATAATGCATATGTAGCACACTAAAGGCCTGTCAAAAACCCTTTTAGAATAAAATAAGTCTGGCGGCATATAATGGCAGGTAAATTGTTACAGCTTCAATGCAAGCACTGCTTTACTCAACAGATTCTTTGCTCCAAGTGAAACACTTCCCCTTATAACACTTTGGTTTTAAAAGGGTAAAATAAGCATGCGCAAAACATTTTTCAAGAAAATAAGCCACCAAATTAACTGAAGCTAAAAAATGTGGTCTTTGATAAGAAACTTCAGATATTGTATAAATACTGGACCAGAATCAATAAAGTAAAATAAAGGTAGAAAAGACTTTTTTACCATATAGCAGTAAAATATTTAAATTTCTGCATGGAAGAATTCCCTAAAAGGGACTTATCTGACAGAAAAGGAGCTGAAGTGCTGGCTGTTACTCTTATAAGGCCTCTGAGCTGCTTCTTCACAAGTCAGCAAGAAAGTATTAAAGATTTACCACTTTGAATGCTGACTTTCCCTCGACCGGGTTGTCCAGTTAGCAGAGTGGAAGTATGATAGGGAGCCAGAGCTTCTGGAAGCTGTTCAGCTGTTGTGTCTTGGGTAAGACACAACCCATATAGCCTAAAGGCTACAGCAGCAGCAGTGGTGGGAATTATGAACATCATACAGTGTGCGAGTGAGTGGTATGGATGAACTGCCATGGCAGGGCTAGCCACCTGGCAATGTAAACCTTGGCTCAAGATGGTTGTCACTGTTGAAGTAATGCCCTGACCCCATATGCAAAATAGGAAAAAGGGGTTGAGGATGGATGGATAGATGGATGGATACAGTGAACATGAATTCAGAAAGCATGGGTTGGATATTCCCTTCACATCACTTTCTGTAAAAGTTTAATTTTCATTTAATCTACTAATTTGTTAACTGGATAACAAAAAAATTCATCACAGACCCTTTTAAGACAATACAAGGCATAAGTAAGTAAATACAATACAACATAACACATATAGACAGTTTTAGATTAGCTAATTCATCTGCATGTATTTTGTGAGGGTGGGGAAACCCAAGCAGAAAACATGCAAAGTTCACCTAGACCATGTCTAGAAGCCAGTACTGAACTCCGGACTGTGGAACTGTTAGAGATCTTAATCACTGAGACACCATGCTGCCCAAATGATACTATAGCCATTTTACTGTCTCAAGCTTTTGTTTATCATTTTTCCACTTTACAGGCCTTACGGTGCCCCCTAAAGCATACTAATCCTCACCTTTTTTTTTACTTTAGACCTGCTCAACCCTTCCAGTTTAAACTTCTACAAAACCTTCTTTAAAATCAAGTTTTGGAGTTTGTGTTCAAGTATACATTAACTGTTTCTTAACCAGTGAAGTATTAGAAAAAAAGCACAGTACCATTTATCCTCAGTTAACAGGTAAGAATGTCAGCATGACAAAATATTACTAATAGAAGCACTTTTTGTTAACTTAACAAGTTTTAATATGTAGCTAGTTTTCTGTTAATCCTTCAGAGCAGGGTCATTTTTGGTTCTCTAATTAACTTAGAAGGTCTGTCAATGTTTGCTTTAACCATTCTCCTTACATACTATGTGTGAGATCCATATGTGCCTTTCAGGGCTATGTCTTGGCAACTATTGTATTCTCATTTTTATATATGAACTCTGTACAAACCTGCTTGATCTGAATGTTACATTATTAGCAGATTACCTGGTTCTGCTCTCCATTGCTAAGTATAGTATGTGGCACTGACCTCATTACACAATAGTAGTACAGAGACTCTCACAGCTCAGTATTCCAAGTTAAAAATTATAAAAAAATAATGTAGACTAGATTATTATACCGCACTGACACCGGATATAGAATTGTACCATTCTAAACACTGGGTCCACTGTTCTATGGTCTATAGAGTCTATGGCCTGGACGGAATCTACATCTTTTCTTCTTGTACCTAAAGTTTGACTATTGTCTGGATGCCCCTTTTCAGACTCTTGTGTACATCTTACCTGGAAGACTAAGAATTGTGATCCTCCATAGGGGAGAAATACACGCTGCAGATTGACAGTCTTTAGGTACCATCTACATCTCTCACATATATTGACGATGTGTGTGTTAACCATGCTTGCTCAGCTTTGTCCAGTGATTTCATCATCTCTGACTGGATCTCAACCACGTTTGTAGCTTAATGACTGCAGAGACTTTGACTGTTGCAGTGTTTTCAGTTACAGTGATGGACCCTGACAATGGAAACTAGTTTTAGGGAAGTAGAATGCCATAGTTTTTTTTCTTTTTTTGCTATAGGAGAAGGCTAAGTTGGTTCAACGGATGAAAAAGTACTGACAGGACACAAACTCCCTCTGTATACAGTGTGGGATCTAGAACTGGACATCTCAATCACGTAAGGGCTCTTTCTCTCTTTCTCTTCTGTTTTGTAAGTGTGCTGTGTGAGAGGCCCCAGATGACTTTGGGGATACTCACAAGTCCGTAGTTACAATTTATGCAGTTAGAATTTTTTCAGTGGATGAGAAGGTAGCCTCAATGGAGGTTTGAGTACTAGACAGGGAAAACAACAATTGCTCTTATGCCCAAGGACCACTATTTCAGCTTTTTCGATAAAGGCTGATGAGGTGATCAGTAGGGTGCCACCAAGCATTTTCTTAGACTTAATGGGAGAATTCAATGCTCAGTCACAGAATGATGGAGGTAGCAAGAGTGGTATAATTGGTAGAGTGAAAACCTAAATGTGAATGAGTGGTGAGTTGTTACTAGACATCTGTACAAGTCATAGGTTTGCCATAACAAACATTTGCTCAAGCACAAACAGACTCATATGTATACAATGTCCATTACATGTTACCAGGTAACCTTAGAACAAAGACTGACTGTAAACTCTGTGGTCATGTCATCAGACCTGAGGCTATATGTTCTGGATGTGGCAGGTGAAGAGAGGGGGGAGGAGTTAAGTAATCACTGCTTTGCAATGACTTGAATTTCCTGCATAGGACATTAACTAGACAGACATAGGAAGTCCTAATAAGCAGCAAATATATTAAAGAACAACAGGTAAAAAAATTTGTGTGTGATGAGCTCAACTTCAATCTTCAATAATAATTTGAGTGTGATCAGATGGCGGCCACAAGGCAGTGAATCTTACTGGACCATAGCCAAGGCTTTACTTACTGAAGCAACAGCAAGGAACTGTGTACAGAGAGTGGTTTATGCCTGTTATGGTCTTGACCTGACAGCACAGTGTTGGACAGCACAGATGAGGGAATCTGTCTGGGTGAAGACTTTGGTCTTCAAGGCAATGCTTATGGATTGCCTTTCTGATTCATCTGAGAGATACCAATAGAACAAGATGGCTCTTGCATCAGCTGTTTTTGAAATGAGAATTAAGACATAGAAGGACTTTAGAACTTTCATGAAGAAAGATTATTTGGGATCTCAAAGAATTACTGGAAAACCATTAGGAACCTCAGAAGACAATGCAGGGCCTTGTTTAGTCAATGCTATGCAAGGACATGTAAATGCCAACTACTAAATAAATTTTTTTCAAGCAGTAGAAGGAACATTTTGAGGATTTTTTTGACACAGAGGAAATTTTATTTATTTATTTATTTATTTTACATTTGTTTACTAGGTAGTCCATCTGGGTGGAAGCCCATTTTCAGCAAAGGCCCGGGGAGAAAAGCTCCAAAAACAAAATATTCATTGGCAGTTACAGTGCAGATTTTACAAGGAATTTACAGAGATATTTGAAGTAAATAAGACAAAAGTGCATCAATTATACAATGAACACTTAAGGTATATAAAAGTCAGTTATTTCATTTCTATAATAGGCATTTAAATATAGCCGTAATATGTAATTTTTTTTTTTACAATGCAGATACAGACCTTTGGGTATGCATGTGTATACATTTTAACATATAGATAAAAGAAAGAATTATGAATGACCATTGTAATTGTTATTGCCTTTAGTCTAAGTAGCTGGTAGGTGCTGTTAGCTCAGTTGTATAGTTCAATAGAATAGGGTGGTAGATTTGTGGGTGATGGGAAATGTGGAAGAGGAATCTTTGGGTGGTAACTGTTGTATGGAGGGAAGGAAACATGATGTGGAGGCTGAGTGTTATTAGCCTGGTCTGGTACAGGAGTAAAGCCATTTTCTAGGTAGGTGGTCTTTAAGCATTTTTTTTGAATTCATGTAGATTGGTAGTGTTTAGGATGTGTTGGGGAACTGAGTTCCAAAGTTTGGAAATATAGTGGGAGTAGAGGGTGTCCCCAGCTTTATTGTTGCTTTTTGAAACTTGGAGGAGTGTTTGTGTGAAGATTGGAGTTCTCTAGTGTTGGCATATGGTTGGTGTATTTGTTGTAAGGCTGGGGTTCTGTTTGGTTGGTATATTAGTTGGTGGGTGAAAATGAGTTGGGTGTAGGTTAGCTGTTGTGGGGGTTCTAGCCATTTTTTGTTGTAGAGCAGAGCAGTGGTGGGACATGTGTGGGGAGCTTGTGGCAAACTTGGCTATTCTGTTATAGCACGACTTAAGTTTGGTAAGGTTAGTTTTGTTAAGGTTGGTAAAGATGGGAGCAGTGTAGAAAAGAGTGGAAAAAAGATGAGTCTTAGCAATGTTTAGTCTGGATTGGCTAGTTAGGAAAGATTTAATTCGGTAAAAAGAACCTAGTTTGATATGTGGGTTTTTTAATGGTTTGAGATAGGTGTAGGTCGAATTTCAGCTTGTTATCAATTTTAACACCTAATAGTTTAGTTTGCGAGATGGTGGTTATAGTAGTGTTGTTGGAGGAGTGTATTTGAAAAGTGGCTGGGGGATTGGGTGTCTTGGTGGGGTGAAAGAACATCAGCTTGGTCTTCTTTGGATTCAGTATGAGGTTTGCGTTAGATGGCCTAGATTCTACCTCTAAGAAAGATTGTTGCATTGTAACCTGTAGATGTGTTAGGTAGGATGCGGTGCATATGAGGGTAGAATCATCTGCATATTGGATGACTGAAGCAACAGATGTGGATTTGTGGAGCTAGTTGGTGAAAATGGTGAAGAGTAGGGGACAAAATATGGAGCCTTGTGGATCTCCTATGTTGACAGGAAGCAGAGATGATAGCTCCTATTTCCATCTAACAGCTTGTTGGCATTTGGTTAGGTAGCTATAGAACCATGCTAGGGAAGAATGGTAAGATTTAAAGGAACTAATTCTGACAGTATTTTTTGGTGTGAAACTGTGTCAAAGGCCTTTGCGAGATCTAGAAAGATAGATGAGATAAATTTATTATAGTTTCTGTGCTAATTTATTGTGTTGGTAAAACTGAGGAGAGCAGTTGCGGTGTTATGGAGGGGGAAAAAACATGGTATGTGTTTTATAGAAGGTTGTTGGACAGAAGATAGTTTAAGAGTTGGGAGTGAATACATTTTTCTAGTATTTTGGAGAGGGTGAAAGAATAGCAATGTGTAGGTGGTAAGTTTGGTAGAGTTGCTGCCTTTATGCAAAGGAGTGATGTAGGAGACTTTCCAGATTAGTGGGATGTAGTTTTTGGTGCTAGATCAGTTGATGAGGATAGAAACAGAGTAGACTATGACTTCAGAGGCAGATTTCAGGAATTCCGATGGGAGGCTGTCTGCAGCTAGGCTGGTGGACTTGAGATTACTAAGTAATTTTTTTATGGTATGGGTTGGGACAGGGTTAAAGGAGAAGGAGTTTATTCCTTTTTGTTAGCTGCTAGGATTGTATGATAGTATTTTGGTCATAGTTAACGAGTGAGTGCATTGCATTTGTGAAAAAGGAGTTGAATTGCATTCCAAGGCTGTCATTTGAGGGGTCTGTGGTAGGATTAGGGTGAAAGTATTAGCAGGTTGCATGAGTTTGTTTATGGTGGCCCAGAACTTTTTGGGGTTGTTTTGTGTTTTTTATTTTGCTGTGCAGTGGTATAGTAGGTGACTAAATAGTAGACATGTCCTCAAATAAGGCATATGAGGAGGTAATGCCTAAAATCTTTCATTGGTCAAGGTAATTAATGTACCTGAAGTCACTGCAGCAGTCAGATGTGTATTTTGTTGTAAGAGTTTAGGTCTGAGAAAGGTGCAGCTGCACATAATGTAAACAGTAGACCTCTAAAACCAAATAATAGAAAATTTGGCTTAACAAAGTCTGTAGATTTATCTCAATTTCTAGTCCAAGAAGGCAGTTGTATCTCTAAATAGAACTAATTAGATATCCTTAGTTCATTTCTCAACATATTTGTTGGTTATTATAACAGACACCTTAATTTACAAAAATTAGGAAGTGCAATGCCCGGGAAGGTAAAAACTCCCTTATGGGGGCTAATCAAGTCTACCAAAGCCAAATTTGAGGTATAAGTAGCCTCCCAGGCCAAGTCAATCTTCAGCTACATCTGCAATACCACATATACTGAATTTAAAGATATAACAAAGCTGACCAACAAATTTAGCTCCAATTTTACTACCTTCTCCACCCCAGACACCCATCAGGAAATACCCTCAACCATAACTCCCCCAGCTCTCACTAGGGAACAGGTCCTCAATGCATTCTCCAAGGCCAAGAACACTGCAGATGAGCCATAATAACATCTCATAAAGTCTACCAAATAGCATGAAACACCATCTATCAGACCAATTTGTGCTAAGTGAATGGAGAACTGCAACTGTTATCCCTCTGCACAACAGAGGGCCAGTGGGCCACCTATGGACTTGGGTAACTGCAGACCCATAAGTCGGACTAGTCTCATACACAAAGCAATGGAAAAAATATCATGGAAATGATAAACAATGATATAGGAAACCTTTAGACACTGGATGCAACCCAGATGGCTTTTGACAAGGGCAGGTCATGCCTACTCAACCTGGTGAACTTCTTCAAGAGGGTCACTAAAGCAATGGACAAAAGCAAATGGTGCATACTGCCTACCTTGACCAGTCCAAAGCATTCCATGCAATACCTCATTTGGGCATTATATACAAACTCATGAAATTTGGTCTAAACCCCTATGCCACTCATTGGCTAGGCAGCTGGCTCATAGGGGAGTTTACCTCTAGAAATCGGGCAGTCACTAGTGAAGTTTCTCAAGGCTTAGTGCTGGGACCTTTTCTTTTTTGCATTTACTTCTCTGAAGTCAAGGCCAACATCCAGGGCCTCTGGCTGACTAAGTTTGCAGATGACTGTAAACTAGATGCAGCCATAAAATCATCCAAAGACACAAATACTTTCCAAGAAGACCTGACACAGAACTATAACTGAAGCTAGAGCCACAGTCTAAAACTTAATGTCATGAAATGCACAACAGTATCCTTTGGGAACACAGCTACCCCTGGAAAATGCCACAGTAATAATGCATCCCTAAGAGTAGACCCAGAACGGAGGGATTTGGGAACACATGTAGAGAGTAACCTGGCCTTTGACCATCATGTGTCTGTGGTAGTAAGGAAATCATTCTATGTTGCATAACTTATAAACAAAGTTATGACATCCAGGTCCGTGGATGTCACTGTTCTTCTATACTTGGCTCTCAACAGATCAATCATTTAGGACAAATTCCCCTTTGATATGTCCCTGACCAGGCATATGCAACAAATGGAATGTCCACAGAGGTTCCTCACAAAAAGAATACAGGGAGTAAACTACATGTCATATGTGGACTGCCTTAAAGTCCTATCCCTGTAATCCGTATTCTACAGTTTGCTGAGAGATGATCTATGGCTGGGATACAAAGCATCTTCTGATCACACTCTGATGGACCTAATGTACATCCACAAAATAAATAGTATCAAGCGACCTAAGCCTTGCCTGCAACATAAATAAGACACATTGGAGGGATAGGTATGTATCTCAGAGACTACCCCTTCTCTGAAACAGGCTTTCCAATAATGTGAAGCAGAGTTCTTCCCTAACCCAGTTCAAGTGTAACTTAGACCAGTAGATGGGAAATTAGAAATTTACCCCTGGTCTGTCACCTATGTCTCTATTAGACAGAGGTAGCCTATGAGTGCTTGACCATCCATGCCCATGTACCCCTTAAAATAATCCTAGGGTATCAAAACTTGTCAGCTACACTTAGGAAACAAGGTTAGAGTTAAAAAAGGCTCCATGGGATCATTAGCCTATTAATCTCATATGAACCTATACATTTAACTGACAAGTTTTAGCCAACAAGTTTGTACTAATGCAAAAAAAAAAAAAAAAAAAAGAGAAAACTTTTCAGTAAATCCTAACACAATGGAAATGTTATACTCATTAGACCCAAGTTCTTTATTACAGCAAGTAAAATGCCATCTTCAGATGTGGCCCTTGAATCTGATGCTTCCAAGCTATGGAACTGAGAAACTCATCAGACTCCTGACATTCTTTAGAGCAGACTTCTTTATTACTCAGATTCTCTTGACATGGATGGGTAGTCTATTCCAGAGTATGGGGAGTCTCTGGGTCAGGAACCTATCCCTCCAGCATGTTTTATTCATTGTGATGACCAGGTTTAGATCCCTGGAGCATGTGGCTCTGAGGGATTGGGATTTCTTTAAGTATAGCATGTCCAACAGCTCTGGGTTTGACATGGCCTTGTATGTTAAGCAGAGATCGCCTCTGAGTAGGCGATATGCGACAGACTATAGCTGGAGTTTTTTTAGATGGTCAGCATAGGGTATCTGCTTTAGGTTTGTGATTCTTTTAGTGAGGTATTTCAGTGGCCTTTCCAGTTGTTGCAGGTGTCTTGTGAGGTACATACCAAATGGGGTGTTGTACTCTATAATGGGTCTAATGAGGGATGAGTACAGTGGGACAATGACCTCCTTTTTTCTGGATGAAAAACCCTTAATGATGAGGTGTACCACATAGAAGGATTTCCTGACTGTTGTGGCAATGTGGTTATCGAAAGTGAGACCACTGTCCACCTGTGTCCCTAAGTCCCTTATCACACTTTTGGTGTTTAGTGTACTGCCACTTATGTGGTAATTCATGGGTACATGTTTTTTTCCAAAGGGGACAACTACATTTCTTGGCATTGAGCATGAGCCCATGGCTCTGGCACCAAACATCTGTTTCTATAAGGGCCTTTTGTAGAATATCCAAATCTTTTGGGGATTCAATAATGGCTCCCAGTTTGCAGTCATCTGTGAACTTTGTTAGCCAGAGTCCCTTAGTGCTGGCCTGTACTTCAGAGAAGTAGATGCCAAACAAGAGTGGTCCCAGGAATGAACCCTGAGGTACTCCATTTGTCACTTGTCTGAAGATGTATTTTGAGTTGGCTACTTTTACAGTGTGGGTTCTGTCAGTAAACCAGTTGGCAAGCCATTGAGTGATGTAGGGCTTAATGCCCAGCTTAGTAAGTTTATCTATGATTCCAGAGTGGGTCATGGTGTCAGAGGTCTTGGCGAGGTCCAACAAGGCTGTGTGGACCACCTTGCTCTCGTCCATGGCTCTGGAGACTGATTCGAAGAAGTCAATCAGGTTGAGGAGAAAAGATCGGCCCTTTACAAAACCAAACTGGGTGGGGTCCAGTGTTTGAAGGTTATCAATGTCTTTTTTTTATACGTTCCATGATAATGCGTTCCATGGCTTTGCAGATGAGGCTCGTTAGACTGATGGGATGATAGTTCCTGGGATCCAAGGTGGATTCCCCCCTGTGTAGTGGGATAACTGTAGCTGTGTGCAACTCATTGGGCATGAAGCCTGAACATGACACTTAGGTGAGGTGCCATTTCATTTTGTAGTTCATGTAGTACACAGCCTGGGATGTCATCTGGTCCCATGGATGCTGTATTCTTAGCTTTGGAGAGTGCAGTTTTTACTTGTGTGGCCGTGATTACCAGAATTTTGAAATCTTTTGAGATGGGCCCTTTAGGGGGTGAGAGGGGGGTGAAGTTGGCACTGAATCGATCTGCCAGGAAATTGGCAATATCCTTGGGATCAGTATATTTAATGCCATTCTGTTGTATCTCAGAGCAGATCTGAGCATTGCCATTTAGATTCTTGACATAACTATAGAATTCCTTGTGGTTGTCCTTGGAATCTTTGGCAATTTTATTTTCGCAACTAGCTTTGGAGGATTTTATGAGGGATCTCGGCTATTTACTGAGGATGGTAAGGGAGTATTTTGCATCGTGGGATTTTCCTTTTTCTGCAACAGTTTCTTCCTTCTGTTGTATAGTTTGTTTATGGCAGGAGACCACCAGATTGGCTTCCTTTTTTTGGAGGAGAGCATCTTGGTTTTATTTGGAATGGCACGATTCATGAATGAGTGGATGTGCTCGTACAGTGCCTTAGTGTAGGATTCAGCAGTCAAACTTTCAGTTCATGTTTGCATGGGTGTCATGAAGTTTGCCACTTCTGACTTGAGTAGCATGAAGTTAGCTTTGGAGAAGTTTTTTTATGGAGGTTTCCCTACTGGGGGATAGGGAGGGATGGGGACATCAAGGGTGAATGGCTTATGGTCAGACCTGACCAATGAGGGGGTGACCACTGGTGTGGAGCATTGATCTCCCATGTTGGTAATGACCAGGTCTAGGATATTTGAGCACCTGGTGGGATTATGGATTAGTTGATCAAGGGCATTGGAATTTATGAATTCCAAGAATAGTTGGGCAAAGGTGTTGGTACCTGAGTAGTTTTCCCAATTAATGGCAGGGTAGTTGAAATCACTCAGTATTAGGGTGTTTGGTTGTATCTTAATTTTCCAGTATGTTTAGAAAGGTGTAGTGAGAATCTTGGGGCATGGTAGGGGATCTGTAGCAAGCTACAATTTGGATTGCAGTCTTACCTGGTGTTAGTTGCACCTGTAGAATTTCAGGTGCATTTTGTTGGGTTGGATAAAAGACAGGCAAGACACCAGTTGGCATAATGGTTAAGGTCTTTGCCTCTAGCCTGGAGTTGTGACTATCTTTGGTGGATATGGACACTCCTCCACCTTTAGTGTTTCAGTCCTGGTTTGGTGGCTGAAAAGTGTGGTAAGAATTGTAGCCTGGTATTGCAGCGGTGCTCTCTGGAGTCTTGAACCAAGTCTCAGTTACTGCACAGATATCGATGTTCTCCATTTTTAGGAGTGCCTCGAGAGAGTGCATTTTGAGGTTTAGACTTCTAGCATTTGGGAGGGCAAGCCTCCCTGCACCCCCTACACTCCCTGAACTTATATATATATATCAACTCTGAGATCTTTATACCTTGGAGTAAATGGAAAATTCCAGGAAATGACATCTTGGACTTTGTATGTGTAAGTCCATTCCTTTTGCTATTTGGCCTTTGTGTTTTGGGACTTGCTCTAGTGGGTCCTGACCTTTCAAATGGTTATCCCTCAACAAAGCCACAGGCAACCACTATGTAACACTAGATGTACTGTAATATTAAAGTACACTTAATGTTACATGGTGTCTATCTCTGGTTTTGAGGTGGCATAGGAATGCTAATCATTTATAATATAATTTAGGCTGGATAAAAGACAGGCAAGACACCAGTTGGCATAATGGTTAAGGTCTTTGCCTCTCATGCACAAGGTACAAGGTTCGAGCCTGATCTTTGGCCAGTGTCTGTTTGGAGTTTGCATGCTGTCCCTGTGTCTCTGTGGCTCTGTGGGGTTCCTTTCACCTTCAAAAAACTTGCTGAGTGTTTTCATCTCAAACTCACCAATGAATGGAGTGGAGTTGTGGGAAGCAGCACAGACTCTACACGGTGCCCTGTAGGGGGAAGAGTTGTACAGACAAACTGCTTTGGGCATCTAATGTGGTGCACAGTATCCTCAAGACAGGAAAACATGGATCACAGACTATGCAGAGTAGGGCTAGTCACTCAATGGTGTAAAATATGGCTCTAGGTGAGTCAGTCTTGTTGACTAATGTTACCAAAATGGGAATGGGTAGTTACCAGTGATAAGTGGGTTGAAGACCTGGCCTACTCCAACTTATGCCATGGACCCACGCTAAGGGTGGGAGGGATGTATGTGGCCCTATTGGCCGGTGTGTGCCCCCACATAAAGCCCAGCATTTCTGGGTCAATAAGCTACTATTTATTCCGGTACCTCGGCCCAACAGCCTTCAAAGGAATAAAGTTCAAGCCACCAGATGCATTATATATACTGGTGCTACCCAACAATCAACAATTAAACAATTAAATATAATTGAAATGGTATTAAACAACTCCAGAGAGTTAAAGATACAGACACATAAATTTACTTCCAGATTCAAACCTCGAGCCTATGTTCAGAAGTGTGTTCATATGTTCGTTTAAATTCACCATAAGGAAGCGCCTCAATAAGATGCATAGGATGTGCACTAGATGAATGCAAAAAATTATTAGAAGCTACTTCCTTCCTATATGGTTTGAATTGGACAATTCCTTGTTTATCCACATATAACAAAATGTCCAAAAATTGGATTTCATGTTTGTTAATAACATGTGTGAACTCTAAACCAAACCTATTTTGGTGAAGATCTACCATAAATTCGTAATGCTAGGATAAATAGCCCTATATTCGAACATTTTCACACAGTACATAATGGGTCTATTGACTCATTATTTTTTGTGCTTTAGCCAAACCCAATGTATGTTATGGAGGCAACTTTCAGCAGAATCTATTAAATTTAGAAAGTAGATTCATTTTGAAATATGGTACTTTAAAACCTTGAGGTTTGAATCTGGAAGTAAATTTAAACATTTAACAGTATCTTTCTTGTGTGTTGTAATGAGTAATTTAATATATTTCAAGCTTTAAGTGTTTTTTATATTTTTATATTTGTATAAATTGCATGAATTGTGTCTGTATCTTTAACTCTCTGGAGTTGTTTAATACCATTTCAATTATATTTAATTGTTTAATTGTTGATTGTTGGGTAGCACCAGTATATATAATGCATCTGGTGGCTTGAACTTTATTCCTTTGAAGGCTGTTGGGCCGAGGTACCGGAATAAATCAGCTGTATCCTGCATCCTGTTCGTGTGGTTTGTTTAATCAACTTGTTGCTGTTGTTGGTTGCTGTCAATAAGCTACTAGCTAGTCAGTGTCTACTTGCCCAGCATGGATTACCTGGGCTAGATCTGTTGAGCAAAAGCTGGCTGTAAAACCAATCAACCTACCAAACATGAACTGAGAATTGCTACACTTAATGTAAGGTTCATTGACAGGGTACAGCTTGGAAGCAAACGGCATGATGATACAGAGGAGGCTGAATATCCTATGTATCCAAGAGACAAAATGGAAGGGCAGTGCAGCAAAGTCACATGGCTTGGGATCCAGAGACTACTACTCAGGAGGAGGACAGGCTAAAAATGGTGTGGGAATTGTGGTGAGAGAGAGGCTTCTAAAGGCAGTGAGGGATATCATCAAAATTAGTGACAGACTCATGGCAATCAGACTAAAGTGTAATGACAGGGCATTATTCATAATCTCAACCTATGCCCCACAGCAGGGTTCTGATAGTGAGGAAAGATTGCATTCAGACAACAGTTGCAGGACCTACTAGATAAAGCAGGACAACAGGAATAAAGAAGGAAAGGCCATTCTAGACTTCTGTCTTGCAATGGCTTGATAGTAGCCAACACATAGTTCAGAAAGAGAGACAGTTACAAGATCACATATAAGACTGGCCAACATGCAACTCAGATAAACTTCCTCATAGTAAGGAAAGGACACTGGGGTAGAATTGATAATTGCAAAGTAATTCCCAGTGAAACAGTCAAACCACAGTATAAACCACTGGCTGCCACAATCAGCTGCAAGCAGTGGCGACCACTGGTTGCCACAATCAGCTGCAAGCAGTGGTCAGAGAAGGGTCTATTGTCAACACAGGCTGAAGACCTTGAAGTTGACTGGAGAGAAAGTACAACAGTTCAGGGAATTACACAGGGGTCTAGCACCCCAAGAATAGGAGGAAATAAGTGGAGTTGAAGAAGAATGGCAGCACCTAAAAACAGCATGTGTGAGGACTACAGAACTGATATGTGGCTGAGACAGGTATGGAAATAAGGTACATAAGGAAAGCTGGTGGTGGAATGCAGAAGTCTGGGAAGTCATCAAAAGAAAGTAGGAGTGCAGAAAAAAAGTGGGAGATAGACAAGACTGACCAAGCTAGGAAGGAATACTGGTTGGCTAACAAAGAAGCTAAGAAAGGAGTTGCAAAAGAACAAGGCATCAGAGGCCCTCTGGAAAGTAACTCAGTAGGTAGTACAAAGAAACTATATCAGCATGCAAGGCAAAGACAGAAAGATAAAAAAGATAGTCAGATACCAGGACATCAAAGGCAGATGGAAGGAGTATTTCCAGCAGCTTCTGAACAAAGAAAAGTCCACAGAAGCCGCACTGCCTCAGAAACAACCTACAATGAGAGAAGAAAAGGAGCCCACCCTGGGGGCAGTAAGAACAGCACTAAGGAAAATTAAGTCATGGAAAGCAGCAGGCTCAGATGAGGTCACAGCAGACATGATAGATGCTGGGTGAGATAAGGGAGAAATGGCCCCTGAGGGTACTCATAGCAGTGTGGTGAGAAAGGCATATCCCAGATGACTGGAGAATAAGTATACTCTTGCCAGTATACAAGAACAAAGGGGACATCCACAACTGTGGGCAGTACAGAGGCATCAAACTCCTGTCATGTTGCATGAAAGTTCTGGAGAGGGTGATTGATAAACGTGTATGCTGAGTAGTAGAATGTAAGATGGGAGATGAGCAGTTCAGATTCAGATCAGGATGCAGCACAACTGACCAAATGTTTACAGTGAGACAAATTGTTGAGAAGAAGCTAGAGATGAGGAAAGAGTCCAGTTGGGCATTCCTAGACTTGGAGAAAGCATATGACAAGGTCCCAGGAATGCTGATTTGGGCAATACTGAGGTGGTTCAAAGTCCCAGAAACACTGGTAAAATTAGTGCAGACTAATGTACAAAGACCTAGTGACTCAAGAACGAACAGTGTTTGGTCTCACAGAGGGGTTCACAGTGGGAGTGGGTGTGTACCAGGGTTCAGCTCTGAGCCCACTGCTGTTCATACTGGTGATGGACTACATTAGCAAGCAGGTTGGAGGGGACAGATCAACAAAGCTGCTGTATGCAGATGATGTGGCATTACAGGCAGACTCTGAGCAAGAACTTCAGCAAAGGATAGAGGAATGGAATGTGAAACTGAAGGCACATGGGATGAAACTAAACACAGATAAGACAGTGGTAATGGCAGCAAATTGGGGAAATCAGAAGAAGATGAGAACTGCGATAGAAGGAAAAATAGTGGAACAAGTAAATAGCTTCAAGTATCTGGGAGGGGTGGTTGAGGAGAAGGGATCTCTGAATGAAGAGGTCAAAGCTAGAATCAGATGGGCTGCAGCCAACTGGCATAGAATCCCAGGTGTAGTGTATGACAAAAGAATGCCAAAGAAGCTGAAAAGTAAGGAGTAAAGACAGTGGTGTGACCAGTACTACTGTATGGTACAGAAACCTGGACAGTAAAGGCACAGCAGATGAGGAAGCTAGAGGTAATGGAAATGAAGTGCCTGAGAAGGGTGATAGGATGCACACTGTGGAACAGATGAAGAAATGAGGACATAAGAGCAGAAGCCAAAATAGCCGAAGTTGCAGAAAAGATCAAAGAGAACAGATTACAATGGTTTGGATACCTGTGCAGAAAAGAAGAAGACACTATGGTGAAGAAGATTTGGGACAGGTAGGAAGAAGGTAAAAGGAAATGAGGATGTCCGAAAAGAGGTGAATGCATTGTTTGTCAGAAGATCTGAGACAGTTAGGCATGAATGTTGAAGAAGTCAGGAGTGTGGCAATTAATCAAGAGAGAATGCAGCAGTTAACGTGAAACCCCAACCCCATGTAGAAAATGAGAAATAGGGGGCTGCTGCTCATGATGATGAAAGACAGGCAAGCAGATATATAAAAACTGATATTAGACTTGATGGCATGATACAGACACCAGGTGGTGAGCTGAATGTGCCCACAAACTTTACTAATAGTGCAGTGAGTGGCAGGATAGGATCACACATGATATCTTACATGTACTTTAGCTTTATGGATAAACTTAAAGCTACACCACACAACACCTCCCGTTAAGCTAAATACTTAAGAGATTATACAGAGAATATGACTCTACAGTATATAATTCAAAGGATGTAACATGATATACGCTCACAAATTATACATATGTATACAGAGATAAAACAATTTAATGAGTAATATGCAATAGCAATTTGGAAGATGTAGATAGTTTTTTTGGAAATCAGTCTTTGCACTAGAAAATGCAAAAAGGGGGAGCACTACAGGAACTTGAGTTCCAAGCACTCAAAAACTACTGCCTTGAAGCCAGGGGCTCAAGCAGTTTGTAGCTTGTGTAGACAGCTGCTTGTGCTCAAACTCGATTATCTGTTCAGACAAGCAGCTGTGGATAGGGAGCTGCAGGGAGTTTTTAGGTTTAGAGAGGGGAAATATTAGGCTTAGAGAGCAGGAAAGGAGTTAGGGTTAGGGAATGGAAAAAGTTTTAGGTTAAGGAGGTGGTTAGGGAGTCTTATGTTTAGGGAGTGGGAAGGGACTTTTAGGGTTAGGGAACAATCAAGGAATTAAGGTTTAGGGAGGGAGTTGGAGTTTTAGGTTTATGAAATGATTGGGGAAGTTAGGGTTATGGAAAGGAAGTGTAGAGTTAAGGTAGGGCAGCAATGAGTCAGGTTGAGAACTGGGTGGTAGTTTTAGGGTTAGACTTTAGGTTCTGTAGAAATGGGAGATTGAGCTAGTGAGAATTCAAGCACTTGCTTTTTTGAGCAAGTGGCAGCTAGCAGGTATGTTTTAAGTTACTAGCTCATCAGCACATGTAGTAGACCCATAAAAAAAACATTCCATCTGGATGTTTTTTTTTTTTTTTATTATTATTTGACCAAATCTCAATACTTTAAATTCTGTAGTAGTACTGTTAAGTCACAGTAGGCACAAAAGTCACATTTGATAAAATGCCATAAGATGCTACAGTGTCTTCCATTACTACAAGTTAGGTTTTGATTGATAAAGTGTCACAATCAAGTAAGGGTACATCACAGAATCAGTTTCTTTGTTTGACACATCTTAACTAGAACTGTCCCTTTTCTAGTATTCAGATGAGAATAGTTCAGTCCTACATAAATTTCTTTGGATACAGCTAAGACATAGGCCATCCTTAGTTTAAACAATATAGGGCCTTGTTGTATGTGCTTAATCAACCACAAATAGATTTTGAATCTTTACTTTCTCTCCAGACTTTAAAATCTATGGCATCTTGGCTAATCTGTTACATAGTTTCTATTTTGATGGCGAAACATTCTTTGGCTGAAATATTACAGATGAGGTATGAAACTTTGCCTTCATTCTCCTTCTAATCAATAACAGAGATGGAAGCAGTCCAGTTGGCCGAATGGAGCTTAAATACATCTAACCAGATCTAAAAAGCAGTCCTGTTGGAAATGGAACACATTTTTTCATGATACTTTTTAAAATTTGTATGACAGTTTCTAACTTTCTACTGGACCTTGGAAAAACTGGTGAGTAGGTATTGTACATAGTGAAATGCTTAAGGAATAAACATTTAAACTCAGGGACTAAATAAATAAATAATGAAAAAACTAAAACTGTAAAATGTACAAAATTCATGACTGACAAACTGTGCATTTTTGTAACAGAAGAGAAGGACAGGAATGCCATGATGTGAACATTTTGCTTTCATCAGGGCATTTTGAGCAGGTATTTCTATTTGTTTACTCTTGTTATTCTGTAGTTTGCTGAAGTTTGTCATTGTCATGTTCATGAAACAAAAGGGCTTACTCCTTTGCTGTTGTAAGTGAATACATTTATTTTTATATGCATCAGTGCTGTTAGGTACAGTTTTAGTGGGTGTTTTGGATTACAGTCAACACAGGGGAGGTGCTGACTTCCCTGAACTGAAACAAATGATCCATTGCTTTGTTATATAATGTCAGGAGTTTTGTGAGATACAATAGTGTCTTTCATACTGCATTTATTAAATATATTGCAGATGTGAAGTTATTTTACTATAAACTCTATTTGATGACTAACCTTCCTAGCATTTTATTATACTGCTTGCCTGCCATAATCAAGCTGTTGGATTTGAACAGCAGTGCTAGTGACATGAGTTTCATAAAGAAAAATTTAGAACATTTTGACTGGCAATGGAATTTTTTTCTATTAGTTTGTCCATACTGACAGTAGCATATTTTTTGATATTTGTAATTCCTTGTCTTGCTTAGTACTATAGGTAAATTCTTGTAGAAACTTGTCAGTGCCAAGAACTGAGTAATCACTGTGTACAAACACGAAACAATCAAGTTTTGTTATCCCAAACACTTCACACCCTACCCTGCTCCCAGCCATAATAGGCTACACTCCAAGAATCTGCAAAGCTTCTGCCTCACAAGTTTTCAAACGAATGCCTTTTAGAATGTGTGAATCATCTGTTTCATGAATGTGAATCATGTTCTTTATGAGTCTGTGAACCACTGATTATATGGACATGTGAATTACAGTAATTTCAAGATTGTGAACTGTCTTGACTGACGACATGACAACATTCTGGTGGTCTGCACTTGCATCCGCACTCTATGAATTCAGTTTCTTATGCCCCACTTCTCATAAGCTAATCTTCCCAAAATATTTGGTTGCTGCATTGGCACAGCCTGAAACTGTAACTTATATTCTTTCTTTTTATATACAGTGCATAATTATTTCTGACCCATCAATTTTAGTTTGTGACCAAAGTCAGTTAATACCAAATTTTAGACACTGCCAACGAGCCTTTCAAGTCTATTTCTCTGAATGTATTATCGTTAAGATATTACAGTCTTTCCCTACTATCCAACTTTATTAATTTTGAGATATGTCACACTAATAAACAAATTCTAGGACCAGAGATTGTTGCACTGGCAGAACTGACACATTTGTGTGCCAAGCAAAGAAACGGTGCCACAGTTTTTATGCAAATATCAAGTGCATTCATAAACAAATATCTTCTGTCAAATCTAAATTCTGTACTTGCCAAAATGCCAGTAAACCCGGAATTGTTAGCAAACACCACATATCCCTTTGGCACCATGCAATGTTCTTTTCATTATTTATGCTAGGAAAATAAAACTCCTCCATGTATCTTGACTTTGAAACCAACAACTAAGAAAAAATAAAAAAATTCCTCCACGTATCTGGACTTTGGTTTCAAAGTCCGGATACGTGGCAGAGTTTTTTTTTTATGTTGTTGGTTGTTTATTTATGATAGGGTGTTTCAGACTTGACAGATACAGAGACAAGGAGGCAAGCTGAATGTGTTTATATATTTAACTATTGTGGCAGGAACTGAATAGCAACACAGTCATGAGTCATCCTGCATGTGTCTCAGCCTTATAGGTTCAATTAACGCTACACTGCAGTGTACATTACGACCAGCAAACTCATACAGATTTATAAAAGATCAGCTTGAGAGCACACACACACACACACACACACACACACACACACACACACACACACACACACACACACACACACACACACACACACACAATGAAGCTACTCTGTCTAGAACAGGAAAAACATTTTGTCCGTAAGTCATACACAAATAAACAATGGTATTGAAATACACAATGCTTACAAAAAGAAAAAAAAAAAACATTTTGACTATAAATCTTGGAAGATAGTCATGTACCTTCAAGTGGAGTCTTCACACCCCCAACCTTCTGATGACTTCTAACAGTACCTGCATCCAAAGATAATTGGTTTTCTCCAGCTTCTGTGTCCAGCTGCCATTGCACAACCCTCCAAAAGTATGTTGTCTGCCTGTATAGAACTGTTGACAAATGCATCACTGTCATGACGACAACAGATATACTGTCAGCACATAGTGCACAACCTTCACAGCTACAACTTCATCAGCAATTCTCATTAAAAGTATTGAATAATGAGAACAGAAAACTATTTTATTCTAAGTTCTGCTTCAGACCTGAGTTTACAACTTCTAAAACTATGTCTGTCTGCATAGAACTGACACCACCTTTCATACTCAAGAGAGCACTATCCCCTAGCCGTAATGTTCTGGTCAACTTTACCACAATCAGTATTGGCTAGTACGGTGAGAATCTCCTGAAAAAGACCAGTAGTCCCAGTGCAGCTTATTCAGCCAACAAAATAAACAAGCAAATGCATAGATATGCATAGATAAGTAAATATTTCTTTTGCTTGTTGAAAGCTGGAAGCTCAGGTAACTAGCAGCATACCTCTTAGATTTCTAAAAGAAATGCATGCTGTCTGTTTCCTTGATTCCTAAGTTCCAGTACTGCTTCTTAACCCAGCACATTTTCTGGAACCTGTTCCATGAGTACATTAAACTATCTATGAGAAAAACATCATGCTACCCCTGAGCCCACTATAGTTTTAAACTGTGTCCATTTGTTCATGCAAATGTCATAATATAAAAGCTACTGTGTCTGTGGAAGCTTATCATCAAATAATGTTTTTTTTCCCATTTCACAGGGCATATAGTATAGTCTTTCTTTTTATATGGCCTCAACAGCAGACATTACACTGTTTTAGTTGCGTTGTAAGAGAACCTCATTCCAGTCTGTGTTCAGGGTCTTAAAACTTCATACAGTATGCCACAGATGCTAACATCAACTGTCTGTAAGGAAAAACAGCATGCTTCTTATTTCTAAAAATAGTACAGTTGTGTAAGCAAACCTTCCACAAGATGTTCAAACAGAGCAGTGTTGCTGTAGCCTAAGTTATATGGGATGTATCCTGCCAAGGACCAGACGTTCAGACAGTGTCCAAAGCTTTAGGGTGCCTTCCTTGCACGTGCATGTATGGGTGTAGCCCCCTCACATTTTGTAAATAGTTTTTACCGAACACACACACACACACACATATATATATATATATATATATATATATATATATATATATATATATATATATATATATATATATATATATATATATGGATTCCTATTACAAGAATGAAAGTTCACTACTTCGAACTTGTAATAGGAAGCCTCACTTCTGCAAAAGTTCACTTTAAAGAAAGTGAACTTTTGCATAAGTACACTTCACCAAAAGCACTGCAGCACAGTGGAGGACATAAAAAACAAGCTATGTCCTCCACTATGGTGCAATAGTCATGGACCTTAGGGTTAGGGCATGGGTTAGGGTAAGGAGATAGTTAGTAAAGCTATCCCCTTACCCTAACCCATGCCCTAACCCTATGGTTCGTGACTATCACACCATAGTGGAGGATATTGCTATGTCCTTCACTGCGCTGCAGTCGTCACGGACTTTAGGGTTAGGGCACGGGTCATGGTAAGGGGATATGAGTACTGCATGGAAGTTCAGTACAACAACCGTTCGTTGTACTGAACTTCACGTAAGTGCACTTTCACTGCAGTGAGCATTCCATGCACTATTTTGAATTACTGAAAATTCGATCTAGTGTATGGAACCTATATATATATATATATATATATATATATATATATATATATATATATATGTATCAATGTATTTTTAATGGATATACCTTGATATAACAGTGAATCCACTACAATTATGTGGGGGGCTATGCCCCCCACACCCCCTTACTTAGGTTTATAGGTTCATAGGTAGGTACTAGGCTATTGGCCCTAGGGCCTATACAAGCCTAGCCAAAAAGGTACCCTGGCTTTCACCACCCAAGAAAATTATTTTCCTGTGCCCCTGTCAAGCAGAACTACAGAAGTGATCCCCGGGATGATTTTCCTATTACCCATCCAATCATCAAGATTTTTCTTGAATAGTGCTCTGTTTGACATAGATAGGTAGTCTGTTCCAGAGTATGGGGAATCTCTGGGACAGGAATCTATCCCTCCAGTATGTTCTGTTTATTGTGGTGACAAAGTTTAGGTCCCTAGAGCGTGTAGCTTGGAAGGATTGGGATTTCTTTAAGTGGAGCATGTCCAACAGCTCTGGGTTTGACATAGCTTTGTATGTTAGGCAGAGATCGCCTTTGAGTAGGCGATATGCGAAGGAGTAAAGCTGGAGTTTTTTGAGACGGTCTGCATAAGGCATTTGTTTGAGGTCAGTAATCCTCTTTGTGAGTTATTTTTGAATATTCACACTCCATGGTCGCACTGCAGTGGGGCAGGGGCTATATTTCATTTTCGACCAAATGAAACTCGACCATATGAGCTTTAAGTCAAATGAGCTTTCAATGAAGTGGGCTGCCTGAAATCATTTTCGACCAAATGAAATTCAACCAAATAAATGGGTTCCATTCAAACATACTATGACATCTTGTCACTGAAACTTCATTATAAAATTTGTTATGGTAAATGTTGATTGCATTAAATTTGTTACCTTGGAGATTTTCTCCCTGGACTACTGCTGAAAAAGGACACATGTGCCCAGACAGAATTTCCTGGTAAACAAACAAATAAATAATAAAACAAAATCTTAATAGGTTTATAGGTGGTTATTAGGCTATCAGTCCAAGAGCAATTTTAATTCTAGCAAAGTTTAGCCCATATTTGCTGAAATATTTCTAACATGCATCAGTACTCCAAGGAATGTTATGATGACGATATATAGGCTTGGCCACATCAAGTGTTCACAGGCTGACCCTGTACATTAGGGGCATAGGTGCCAAATCAGGGGTAAATTTGTGATTTTCCATCTATTGGTCCAAGTTATGTTTGAATATGGTTAGGGATGAGCTTTGTTTCACATAGCTGGGAATGCTGTTTCAAAGTAAGGGTAATCTTTGAGACAGATATCTGTGTCCTGTTTATGCTGCAGAAGAGGTTTAGTTCCTTAGAACAGGCATTTCTGATGCTATTTGTTTTGTGTATGTGCAACAAATCCATCAATGTGGAATCAGAGCAAGCCTTGTAGGTTAGGCATAGACTGCAGTACAGCAGTCTGTAGGAGAAAGAGTAAAGGGTATGAGTTTGAGATGGTCAGAATAGGACTTGTTGTTTAGTCTCTGAATTTTTTTTTTTTTTATGTGAAGCCCTATAGTCTCTAAAGATTTTTATGTGCATGGTCAGGAAGGTGCCAAATAGTACACTGCCCTCACTGCTTGGTCTGATGAAAGCCAAGAACAGTGTAACAATGACCTCCATTGACCTGAATGCCATGCCCTTACTTATAAGCTGTGCGAAGTAAAATGATTTTCTCACCACAGTAGACACGTTGGTTGAAGGTCAGGTTACTGTCAACATGCATTTCGAGATCCCTGACCATTAAGTCCACTTTTAGGAGTGTATTATGAATGCGGTAATTTCCAGGGGTGGACGTCTTTTCAAAGGATGCTATTATGCATTTTTTCACATTGAGTTTTAGTCTGTGGCTCTCAAACCAGTTGTTTGTCTGCATCAGGCCCTCTTGAAAGGTATCTCTGTCTTTACAGGATTAAATGACTACAGCTAGTAACATCTACCATTATGGTAAGTTTACTTACACAGTTGTACTACTATGTACTTCATTCAATAACTGTTGCAGCATCCTAAGATATACAGGATGATTATGATAGGTTAGACAGCAAGGGAGATGGATGATTGGTCAGAATCCAGAAGCCCCTATAGATGGTTTACTATCACATAGTCAAATCCACTGTGTTCAAGTGTTAAGATGTCCGACTAACATGTTCGGAAATCAGAACACCAAACACAAAATATGTCAAAGTAAGCATTTCAGTAAAGTCGAAATGTCAAAAATGTCGACTTTACTGAAATATTCACTTCCGATCAACATTAAAAAACACTTTTTGCAGGGGGCAAGCTCCCTGCACTCCCCCCCTACTTATATATACAAACTCCAAAATCGCACTACAGTGAGGGAAAGGGTACATTTCCCAATTCCTACTATAGTGCGCGATCTGCACCACAATGTTGAACCTTACAACAGCGAATGCTCACTAATGTAAGGTTTGATATTGTGGCAGTCGTATTTACAGTTCTGCTAAATAAGTTTTGCACATATGTTGATCGCACTATGTGATAGTAAGCCCTATAGATATTTCTATATCTACAATAAAAGTCAGTCTTGTAATATTTAGTGAACGTGTGCACAGATGACCAAGTTACAACCTCTAACAACCTCTAGAATACTTCTAGAGTCCACTCCTTTACAAAAGGATATATAAATATATATATATATATATATATATATATATATATATATATATAGGGTCTATATTACATGATCAAAGTTTCAAAACTTTGAATCTGATATGGTCGACACCATATAATTGAAGCTTTGAAACATCAAAAGTGTAATAAAACACAACAGCCTACAAAAACAAACCATTTAAATGATCTAAGCAGGGGGGCAACCCCCCTGCACCCCACACACCCCCTGCTACTTAAATATACCAACTTCCAGTTCACACTACAGTGCAGAAAAGGGAAATCTTCCCTTTCCATGCTGTATGGAGATCTCTATTAAAAGATTTAAAGTTTCAAGACTTTGATCATGTGGTGTCGACCATATCAGATTCAAAGTTTTGAAACTTTGATCTTCTGATATGTATATATATATATATATATATATATATATATATATATATATATATTCATATATCTGGGTCTACTTCTAAATTTCTATGTTTCAAAACTCTCAATTTCTTATGGTCGAGACCATAAGATCGAAGTTTTGAAAGTTCAAACCATTTTAATGAAGATCGCCGTACAGAACGGAACGGTATATTTACCATTATCCTTGCTGTAGTGCGATCTCAGAGTTGGTATATTTAATTAGAAGGGGGTGTGGGGGGTTTAGGAGAGATTGCCCCCCTTCAGAAATGTAAAAAAAGATTTTTTTTTGTTTTTATATTTTTTTTATTGACTTTTTGAAGTTTCAAAAGTTTGATCTTATGGTCTCAACCATAAGACATTTGAAGTTTTGAAACTTCGAAATTTAGAAGTAGACGCATAGCCAGAAGCACTCCTAGAGTGCAGGCAACCACTCCTGGGTGCAAAGTTATAGATGGAGTACATTCTGAAACTTGTTATTATGTTTGTGGACAAAACTGATAGGCACTACCACTTTATCTGTTGCATAAATTGTAGAAACTACTTGTTACAAATATGGCAAAGCAGTTTGCTACAATTTACATGACAAAACAGACTTTTTTCCTCCACAGGGTTGAGAATCATAGGTCAAGAATGAAGAATGTAGCACCAGATTATGATTTCCTCAGTCCTCAACTTAAATTTGAGTGGGATGTTGGATCAGAAGATGGCACCAGGAGCCACAATAGCTAGTTACACTTCGGGAAGTAGTCAAAGCTCTGACAGAATGAGCTTTGATTCTGAAATAAAGAGTTTTACCATGGAGAGAGTAACAGTAACAAAATTGGACTGCGTGGGATAGCAATCTAGAAATAAAGTTGATTGGAGGATCTCAAGTTCTTAATCCTACTAATGTAGTATCTGAATTGTATGTGGACACTAACAGCATGAAAGATTATTTCTCCTTTATTGCTTGATTATGGGAAAAACGCAGAAAAATGAGTAGATTGATTTAAGGTGAATTCTGATACTGCCTTTATTATAAAGGAAGGATTGGTTCATAAGGATACCCTAAATATAAGAAAGGTGAGATAAAGTTGCATTACTTTAAGAGCTTGCAACTCAGGCACTCTCCTAGCAGATGTCAGAGCGAGCAGTTAGTAACACTGTTTTTCACATCAGGAACTGTAAGTCAGCCTGATGCGATGGTTTGAAAGCTTTACCAAAATAAAGTTAAGATCCCAAGGAGGCACTACCTGTTTTCTAGGCAGAAAAATGTGAAGTACTCTTCACCTTTCTTATCCATGTCTCTCTTTTTGTCATCCCCACTACTGCTCCTCCAACTAACCTCTATCCATAATCCTGCCCTACTGATACCCTTTCCTTAACTACCTCATCATCTTACCTATCTGGTGTTATCTCATCCTCTCCACTATCACAACTTTTTCTACTTCTGTTTTTCTTGACTATTTCTGCTTATACCCTTCCTCCTCCTCTATTTTCTGCTCCTCTTCTAGTGATATCCTACCTCATTAATGTCAGTATACATATACTGAACCTATGTGCATTATCATTGCTGCTGCGTCTGCAGCTATTACAAGTTACCACGTGTCTGAATTAAGTAAAATAACATAACTTCTAAAGTATAGAATAAATGTCTTTACTGTTTGTATCAATACTGCCTGCAAACTAATGCTTAAAGTGTTTCATTTTTATTGTTGTTCATTGTAAATATGTATTTTATGGGGGGGCTTTTCTCCCCAATCCTCCACTGAAAATGGGAATTGTGCCCAGTCAGATTTTCTTGGTAAACAAAAGACAGCAAATTAATACACCAGAACCCCATTCAAGCACTACTTTATCTGCGATAAAGAAGAAGGGGAATCCAAGTCTAAACAGACTGAAATGGATGAAAGAGGAATCTTACTAGGTAAGTATGAAAGACCAGATTTTAGTAAGTCACACAGGTACTGAAGAAACAATGCATGTAAACAATGATGGGGGGGTAAGGTTTTGTTTTAAGGATGGGATAGAATATCTGCCTTAAAATGGTCTTGGTTATTTTTATGGCACCAACTAGAAAATCCCTTCTAATCAACCAAATAAAATGTTCTAGTAGTACATTCTTTAGCCCCCTTTAATACATGTTGCATTTCCACTGAAAATAAGTGCCTGTGAGAAATTACAATGTTATCATCCAGCCTATTAGATAAAGAAGGTTAATGTGAATCAGAGATCTTTTGTCCTCTGTCAGCAGGCCCATTCTGTGTTAATTGCCCTTGGCCATTATAAAGAGAAGAGGGAGCCTTTGTTGTCTTCACCAAAAGAGACTTACCAGAATTATTTTTGAAGAATTATTTTGGTTATAAGGGAAATTTAGGAGAAACATACAGGAACATACTAGTCCATGTGAAAGACAAGATGACTGTCTTCTAGGTTTTTCTGCAAGGAGTCCTGTAACAACGTTTTTTTCAACTGTTTGTTGTGAATGGTGGCAAACAGATCTACTTGGGGAGTTTCCCAAAGGTGGATAATGTTTTGCAAGACCTCCATATGTTGCATCCATTCATCATGGAAGTCTGCCTGGGTCCTGGTCAGAGTGTCTGTAAAGGTATTCTATTTTTACAGTGTGTAAGATATAAGCTTTGCAGTACTTCCAGTTCCCATGCTATTGGTGCTAGTTTGCAATGAGGTATGACCCTGTTACCCCTTGCTTATTTATATACCACATGGCAGTGGTAATGTCTGTGATTACCAGAAGAGGTCCAGGAGTCCACAGAAGGTGCAGAGTTGTGGGTGCATTCAACAATGCCATCATTTATTTGATGTTTATGTGTTTCCTTTTGAAATGATGGTCCAAAACACCATGTACCTTGATTCTCTCTGAAACAGACCCCCAGACAAAGTCTGAGGCATCTGTAGGTACAGACTGGAAGGGAGCTGAGGGGGAAACCGGAAGGCCTTGGTTCAGAGTAAACTGGTTTATCCACCAATTAATTTATTTTCTGACAAAATTCAGCACAGGGATTTGGAAAGATAAAAGGTACTGTTGCTGGGTCCAGTCTAGTTTGAGAAATCACTGATTTTTTCTAATGTGTAAACTGGCTAGAAGAATCTTGAGAATTTTGGAAGACAAATATCCTAATATCCTGAGGAACTTCACTGCTGTTTTCAGTGTATGAAGAGAAAACAGGAAGAATTGTTCTTTGTAAAATTTTAATTTCTCCTGATGCAGGAAAACAATAACTTGAAAACTGTTTCACAGACATCCTAGAAACATTGCTGTGTGAGAAGGCATGAAAGATGACTTCCAAACCAAGTTGGAAACTTAGATTGTGAAATAAATTTCTGATGAAGAGTAGAGAGGCCCGGCAGTTTTAAATACAGCCTGCAAAATAAGGCAATTGTCCACATAGGAAAAAATGTACATACTCTGTAACCTGCAAAAAGCAATCACTGGTGCTAGGCACTTTGTGAATACGCTTGAATCTGTGAACAAACCAAAGGCTAAAGAAGAGAACTGAAAACATCAAATAGAAACATATAAAAAGCATATGAAATTTCTGTGAATGGGTATATGGTGATAAGCATATTTTAGATCTAAATTTACTAAGAAACTCAGAGGAGGAATCAGGGGTAATAGACATTTTGGAGTAAGAGTTTTGAATTTTGGAGGCTTGACATGGAAGTCTAGAGAACAGTGGTCCAAAACAAGATCTTCAGGTTTCCTCCCCCCTTCTTAGGTATCAAAAAATTCTTGAATAGAGTTTTTCTCCATTTTGATCCTCTAGTACAGGTTCTATTACACCCTGGAAAAGCATGTGAGCAATGACAGAGGCAAAAGGAGGGCTTTGTTTTAAAAATGGGACAGTACTCCTCTGGATGGAGAAAATAATCCCATTGCTATCACCACTTGTTTCAAATGACTGCTAGTACACAGGATTCTGATGTAACCTGGAGTCAGACTGAAAGATGAAGAGAAAGATTCTTTGAAAAGTTTACAATGCTGTTAGGTTGGGCAGGGGATGGGAAAGACAGGATGACATAATCATTTTTCTTTTGGGATGGTGCTGATGAGTTCTTCCTTTTTTTCTTAGAACCACCTTGTCACTGTTTAGTTTTTAAGTTGCTGTTCTTTTTTGTGTTTCCTTGAAAGGTTTTCTGTAAAATGGCCTTGGACTAGAAAGAAAGTTGCTACTGGTTTTTTTTGTTTTTTTGGTTTAGGAGACTGCAAAGTTTGCTTTAGCCCTTGACTCAGTTTCCCAATTCATCAAATATCTTTATATCATCTGTAGATGAAATGTCAAACAAAACCTCTTTAACCAGAGAGCATTACATCTATCCATCGATCCATCCACAACTCCTTTTTCCCAATTTTCACATGGGGTCAGGGTGTCACTTCAACAGTGACAATCATCTAGAGCCAAGGTTTACACCACCAGGTGGCTAACCCTGCCATGGTAGTTTATCCACACCACACACTCACACATATGGCCAATTTAGAGTGTCCAATCCACCTACTGCATGTCTTTGGAATGTGGAAGGAAACCCATACGAACACAGGGAGGACATACAGACTAAGCACAGAAGCTACTCCAGCCAAGAATCAAACCAGGGAACCTCTTGCTGTGAGGTGACAGTGCTATTCACTGCACCACCATGTTGCAGAGGGACAATACAGATCTTAAATTTGTCATCTTTAGGTAAATTTCTGGGTCCGAAACCATGCAATCTTTGCATCACTGATCCATTAGCTGCAGCCTTAGGCAATGAATTAGTAGCAACATTATAGCATCTCAATGATTATTTGGTAATTTGAGTAACTAAGGAAAGCAAAGAAAAACAAGTAGCATTTACTTTCTGATTTAGTTAAATCGGCAATAGCTTTTTTTCATACCAGCAAAAGATACTAAAAGAAATCTGAACACATGCACCTAACAATTGACAGATGTAAACCTTTTTGCTTCCAGAATATTTCAAAGGCTGACCATTCTCGACCAAGGGAATTGGATTAGAAGAAATCAAATGTTCAGAACCAGTGTCTTTTGTTAATGAAATTACTGAAGGATCAGCTCTGGGGTAAAGAAATGGGTACCTATGAGACTGAGGAACCCTATACAGTTTATCTGATTTCCTTGTAGCAAGGGGTTGGTTATCTTATCAGGTAAGTGCTGTCAGTATTAAAAGCAGTAATAACAAGGGGTATGGCCACTAGTTTTAGGGTGTCTGCTTGTGACAGGTCATAGCATCTCTGTTAAGATTCAGAAATCTTCTTACATTCCCATTTAAATATGTCCTTCATCCTTCCAGAAGTATCAGAGATTGACAATTCCTTTATAGGGGAATATGAAAACTATTCTCTTCAGATTCTGATTCCAAGTTTTCAGAAGAAGACACTTGGGAAGCATAGTCTAATCCTATCTCCTCTCCGCTACATCCAAATCTTTTCCTGATTCTGAAGGAGAAGGAAATCTATTTCTTCTTTAATAAGTCTGGGCTGACAAAGCCATCTGAAGTAATCAAAATGCCTTAAATAAACCTTTAACCAAAGAAAACTATTTCTTTTGAATCTTTGGACAAAGGGGTATAGAAGATGGAAAAGTATTTCACCTTCTGAGACTTTTCCCCAGGATACTCAGAAGGAAATGCTTGCCAGATGTTCTTTCCTCTAACTCAGTGCCCAGTACCTGCAGTAACTAGTCTCTGTGGGATGCCTGCATCCCATACTGAATAAGTCAAACATGGTTCTCCCTTGTCCATACCAGATATATGTCTGGTTCTAGAGAGTTGGAAGCAATCAATGAATGATCTGAGGGCTTTGGTATGCCCACACTGGAGTCATCTGTTAAGAGCTGAGGAAGAGAGGATGTCAATGATTGCAATAAAGAACCTTCACTGATTGTTTTCCCTTTTGTTTTTGACCAGAAGGGGGATGTTGGAGGTAGTTCCACCAGAGTCCATAGCAGGATGAGTAACAACCTTAAGCCACTGACTTTCTCTATGAGAGCTTGAGGGAACTAAGCCTGTTCTTAAGCATCTTAGATTTCAATAATAAGCGAATGGAGCACAACTGTTTGGGAGTCTCTGTAATAGATTTGATGTTCAAAGAAACACATCCCCTCCCTTTTATCAGGCATAAGTCAAAAAATACTTTTTAGTGATAATAGGATGGAAAGTATCCAATGGGGTACAGTAGGGAATCTATTATCCAAACTAATTGGGATCAAGGGTAGTTCAGTTAATCAAACTGTTCAGATAATCAAACATACATTGAACTGGATTAAAAAACTTCTAAAATCTTGCTTTTTTTCTGCACGCAGGGAATACACTTTTCAATCATTCAGCAATTCCAGTGGACACTAAAGAATATTTTTCACACATGAGCAGACTACACGCTCAAAAAACATGCACAAGTGAGTACATATAATATTTACATATTCAGACTTTATGATTTTTCTTACCCAAAAACTTAGGAAGGCTGTGTTCGGATAACTGGCATTTCGGATAATCGATGTTTGGATAATTGACTCTACCGTACTTATCTGCTTAAATTCTCAAATCTAGCAGACTGCTGAACCACTGAAAACACAGTGAAGAGTGAGTTTTACTGGTAGGTTCACTATCAAGAAAGTTCTGAATTTTATACTGGCATGTTCTTATGACTTCTCGGATCTCTGGGCACGAGGAAGGCACCTAAAAGCTTTGTAAACTGTCTCTCTATGCTAATTAATGTTATTTTTCCTAGCTTACTCATTTTCAGATCATCTGAGAACATTATATAATGACCCTTAGTCTAGTTATTCTCATGACTTAAGAATCAGTTAGCAGTTTCATTCTTCCCTAGTCACAAATTCAATTCAATACTTTTTTAGTTCTGTAGAACAATATGCAGTGTATGCATCATATATTTTTTCTAAACCAAATCCTTCCAGCCAGATGGTCAAGCCTCTTCTGAGATGTTGCAATTCCTATATATTCACACTCCCAAACAGCCCCTTTTCACATCAACACATTCACCACTAAGATACATTTCTCATTTTCTACATATTCTACTACCTTTTGGACAAGTTCTAAACTTGAACCTACAATACTAAATGGGGTATCAATTTCTTCCCTGACACAGCAGTACCCACATTTTCATTTTCAGTTTGACATCCTAGTTTTACCAGCCTCTCCCGGAGCTGATGCAGCAGCATATCTGTCAACCTGAAAACATAAAAAAACTAGAAAACAACTCTTGAAAAGTTGGTACATTCAGCCAAAAATCTGGACACCTAATTAGCATTCAGTTTGCTTATTCAATAGCATGGCCCCTCCTAATTACAGCAAGATTGTGGAATATCATCACTCAGAAATATGTTTAAATGGATTCACTTCAGAAGCTCAAAATACTGAAATATTGAATTTCAGTATCTCGAGCCAAGAAGTCGAATCCACAGAACAGTGAAAGTTCAGAAGTGCGAAACTCAAAACCTCAAATACCGGAGGCTTTGAATTTCGTGCTTCTGAACTTTCGCTGTAGTTATGTATTCAGGTAAGTGTGTGTTTTAAGGGTTTTGGGTAAGGGCTGTGGTGTGTGTCAGTGTGTTTTGTTGCTGTGATGTGTGTGTGCGAGGAGAATGTAGCTTGTGTGGTGGTGTTTTGTGTGTGTTTGTATGTAGTGCGACCTCGGAGTGAGAATATTTAAGTAGGGGATGCTACATGGGGGTGTAGAGAGGTTGTGTGTGTGTGTGTGGGAAGAATGGTGTGTGTGTGTGTGTGTGTGTGTGTGTGTGTGTGTGTGTGTGTGTGTGTGTGTGTGTGTGTGTGTGTGTGTGCGTGCGTGCATGTGTGTGTGTGTGTGTGTGTGTGTGTGTGTGTGTGTGTGTGTGTGTGTGTGTGTGTGTGTGTGTGTGTGTGTGTGTGTGTGTGTGTGTGTGTGTGCAGTAGTACTGCAAAATTCAAAATCTCCGGTGTGCGAGATTTTGACTTCGTGGTTTTGAGTTTTCGTGGTTTTGTGGATTCGACTTCTTGGGCTTGAGATACTGAAATTCGATATTTCAGTATTTTGAGCTTCTGAAGTTAATCCGTTTAAATACACTAATAGTGAAAAGTGATGCCCAGTACATTTTAATATAAAACAGATAACATGACTATAATGCAGAATAACCAAGTTCTATTCATATTAAACTGATCAAATGACTGGCTTGTAAGAAAATAAACTGTTATAAAATAAAGTAAACAATTCTGGATTAAAAATAAAATACATAACATTGTTGGTCTGCTGCTCTCACTCTCATATATAACATTACCTTTCTGTGAATCATGCTGAACACTTTCCCATCACAGTACAAACTGTACCAGCAGCCCTTACTTCCTCAATACCCCCGCCACTAGCTCATCACAAGCACTCATTACTTAAGTTATTTTGATTTCATGACACTCTCTTATCTAACTACTTAACACATTATTGCTACAGCACAACCAAACTCTATCAGATTAAGACAATGCAAATATGGATTTTTCCCTCTCCCTGCCAGGGTCTGAACAAACAAAGCAAACTGGTTACTGCTGTTACATGAAGGGCTATGGAATCAACCAAACTGTACGCAAAAGAATAATAAAAATGTTCAAAGTCTACCAAATGTTACACAGGATATTGCTCATGTTAAAGCCATATTTATAGAGCAAAGGTCCTTCATTCACACTATTCAAATGCATTAGCCTTATGAAGTAGCCATCTGCTAGTCATACTGCAATCTAGGCAATAAAGAATGGGTAATACCGAAAAAAAGTACATACCCAGCTGTACAGCACATCCCCAAGCCTTGATTAGCTGTAACAGGACTGATGTAATGGGTCAGGGTATGGAAACAACATAAATCTGTGATAAAACAGAGAGAGAGAGAGAGAGAGAGAGAGAGAGAGAGATGTGCTGTAGAAACTGTGTGTGTGTGTGTGTGTGTGTGTGTGTGTGGGGGGGGGGGAGGGGGTAACGAACAGAACTACATGTAAAAAGCAGTAGAATGCAAATTGAAAGGGGAACAGAAGTGTGAGGAGGGTAGTTCAAATAAGGGAAGTAGGCAAGTACATATCCTGTTATAGTGGGGATAGTCTGCACACATTTGCGAAGCTCAATGGTGACACAAATAAATAAAGAATTGTACTTAGATGTTCTGCTATATAACTGGTTTAAGAATGCTGAAAGAGCAAGACAGTGACAATACTGCTCTCCTCCCAATGTGGTAAAGGAAGCAAAAGCAACTATGGAAGGCAAGCTGAGGGTTTTCAGAAGATGCTCATGCTCATCCCCATAGTACTGAGTCACGGCCAGCTTTTTCTATTATCCAGTACAGATAGAATGTACTTTTGACTACACACTACAGTTTTTGTCAGTCAGGCAAGTGTCATTTCATTACTTTCATCTGGAGAGCACAAACTATCTTTATCGTGCCTGCAGTCTTTCATTTGGAGTTTACAGACTCTCTTTACTATGCCCAAAGTAACACCAGCACATCTATCCAGTATAGGTGGATGTTAAGTTTTGTTTGCAAAGTGACAATCTGAAACAAAAGCCTGGAAGTCTATACACTTTATTTTTCTAGATATGGCTTAACCAGACTTGTAAAAACAGCAAAAGAAGCAGACTGCAACACGGCCTCACTGTGCAGGTTAAAATGAAAAAGGATTTAATCCAAACTGTAAAATGGATTTAAAGTGCATGCTGAGTACAATATCGATATAGTTTAAGCTACAGTGGTTGGGGCATCTCTGGTTAAGAGAAAAAAAAGTTCTTTCTCAAGTTAACAGTCCTCCACTTCAAAACGAATCACAGCTTTTTTACATCCAGACTCTAGTAGGTTGTTTAATCTTACTTTATACACTGACTGTTCAAAAAGGGATTTAGTATATCTTGCTAAGTGCGGGAAATGTCCAACATTTTATGTTGGGAAGACCAACTGCTCTCTCAAAGAAAGAATACGTGAACATGTCAATGAGATCTGTAGGGGACTAACTGCAAATGCAGTAGCTAAGCATATTAGCAGTACCAGTACAGATCATGTCTTTGCCTTTCAGGTTATACATTTAATGAGTTTTAATAGACATTTGGGTGATGTTAGGAATAAGTCAAAGCAGGTAGAAATGTGTTGGATCATTACCTTGCAGTCTGACAAAGGCCATTGTCTTAATGAGTATGTCTCTTTAAAGCCTCATATGGGTTCTAGGAATTTGCATAGGTAATTCCAGATGGTAATACAGCTTAACTGCATGTTTATATCAGTTCTGTTAAGCAGTTACTTAATGGTCTCATGAAGCATCTGTTTGCAGATTTGAAAGCACTTACCTTGTTTTATATGCATTTTTCTTTCTTTTTATATGGTGTTTTAGGTTTGGATTAAATAATACAAGTAAACAAATGCTAGGAAGAACAGTGCAAGTAAAAAAAAAGTAAACTCCAAAAAGCACCGTGAGAGGATAAACAATGCACTGGACAGCTCGAAATAATCCAACGGTTTATTAAAAATAATTAATTTTAATAAAATTAATTAATTTTAATAAACCGTTGGATTATTTCGAGCTGTCCGGTGCATTGTTTCTCCTCTCACGGTGCTTTTTGGAGTTTATTTGCATTAAATAATGTTTCATTATTAACCTGCATAGTGAGGCCATGTTCTAGTCTGCTTCTTCTGCTGTTGTTGTGATTCGTCTTGAAGTGGAGGATTGGTTAACGCGAGACAGACCCTTTTTTTCTCCTAACCAGACATGTCCCAACCACTGTAGCTTAAAATATATAGCCATATTTTACTCACCATAACTTTAAATGCATTATACTAGTAGACTCAGGCATTATATTGCATTTTTCACCACTGATCCATTTAAACATAACTGCTTTATTATTAATCCACAGCATTTCTGACCAAATTTTCATTGGCTCTCATTCACAGCTTTTTTATTATTCATGCAGTTACACTGGCCATCTCTGAATGCATGACATTTGCATTTAACATGTGCAGTATACAGGGAATGCACTCCACTTTCAGGTTTTGATTGCTCCTTTGCTTTTACAATGTTTATGTTCTGTTGTTGTGACATTTTGTTTCATTTTAAACATTGTTTGGAGAAATGGTTATTTTGTCTCCATAATTGACAGATTTGGCATTTAACACTTCTGTGATGACCGTGCCCTGGCTCAGCAATCAAGAAGCCTCAATCCTCACCACTAACACCAGGGAGGTAATCTCATAGAAGAGAAAAGGATAACTGTTACACACAGTAAAGTACAATTTCCCTTAAGTGCACACAGAGATCACAGTCAGTCTGGGGCTGGTTGCTCCCTTGCTCACCAGGTCCCCAAAAAGACTCCACACTGGCACAGCTATAGGGTCCAGGTCTCAGCCTAGCTGGGCAAGCTAAAACCTCCAGTACCCCCTCTGTCCAACCAGTGCTTTGTGTCCCTACCAAGTAGCTGACACAACACACACACACTTTGAGATAAGTATTCATACAACTTTACAGACACTCCTGGGAAAGGCTGACACAGATTCTCCAGCTGTGCCCCTTTACCCAGACTATACAGTAGTAACTACTGCCACCACTGAACTAATAATATCAGCTACTAAAAGGCTCTTAAAAGGGTGTCCAATCATTACTGTGCAATGTTATAATCCAATGGTAATGTGACTTTACAGTCTAAGGCTTATTAGAGTGGCCTATTGCAATAAACTCTATAAATATGCAATGTACTCTAGAGCTTATCTCTATACAAACCAGCCACAGGTAGAAGGTTTTAAAAATATTTAATAATAAATAATTAAAACACAAGACAAAACTACTACACCACAGAGATATCTAAGAGTTCAGAGATCACACAGAAACTTAAAATAATACAGGAGGACAGGTCTGATTTCAAAGAAAAATATCTAATTAATCTTTACTAGCTTTAACTATTCCTACAAGAAATCACAGTGCTAAAACTTACACGTGAGCATAAGGCAGAGTGCTGAGTTGGGTGTCCAAAGACAAAAATGCTTTCGGGCTCTTGTGAGAAATATTATTTAAACATTACTAACAAAATGTCTCTAAGGTCCTCCCAAATTACATAATTTTTTACACTTAGGTTTTCCCAGGCAAACAAACTGTATTATTTAACAATCTAACACCTGTTCAGAAACTTACAACAATAGAAGACATTTCACATGCATATTCTAACAGAAACTAGAGCAATAAAGCACATTCCACATCTAAATTCTGGTCATAAACTTTAGCCTTAAAACAATGGGCATGGAACCTTCATCCAGATGTACTACAGCCGACTTGTAAAACATGAAAGGGTCACAACATGCTTCACTGGCAGTAGAGTGCAATGTTGTCACATATTTTGCAGTTTCACATTTCACAATATTCTTTTACATTCCAGAAAACATGCCTGTATTTTACATTTATTTACAAATGCCAGAATTATATATCAAATTCTATTTGACTAGGCTGGCTGCCTTCACCCATCTCTCCCCAATCATCACGACTTCCATGAACCTTTTCATGATTGAAGCCACAAAGTTTGTATGGGGCATGGTTTCTGCAAGCTCTTTTGTTACCAGGTGCAGCCTTGGTTACTGTGTAAGTATTAGCATTTTTATATTTGTTATGTTTTATAGTTCCCAGGCTTCATATTCACACTATTATCTTATACAGTCCATGTTTTCTATCTCCTGTGATAGACTTTTAAGTTTGAGACTTAACAGTGTGCTCATACAATGCACATCTACGGCCTTTTCCGATGTTAAATCAGGCTGTCTCAATAATCTGGTCTAAACTATAATCTCTGATGTCACAGACTAATCTGTCTGTAATCAAACAAGTTGCCAAACTCACAGTCCTGGGCTCTATTTTTCTATTCAGTTGTATGTTTTCAATAGTCTCTTGGACCTTTTGATTCCTTGTATAAAAAAATATCTCACATATGGTAGGCTGGTCACAATATGCTATAATCTAACGTCTGTCTAGCCTGTAACAAGAAGAGACATGGTGCATTATATAGATGCTGTATTCTCCCCAATGTCACATGCAGCTCAAAACACTTTATCATGGCTCCCCAGTTTCTAAGAATTTCTTCTACAATGTCTGCGACACTTATGGTAGAAATATTGCTTCTTGAGCCAACAGTTGAAAAAAACAGTGACAAATCATGCTGGTCTTCTAGTGTAGCACAAAGGAATGCTGTGGTAAGACCAGTATTATGAATATTCCCATCAAAAATGTCACAACAATCTTCCCATGTCCTAAAAACACTGAAAACAGATAGGACTGAGAAAAAAATTCCGATCTGAGCTAATAAGGTTGCAGGAAGCCATGAAAAGGTATACTATCACAGAAACAAAAGTAAAGAATACTCCACGTACCTGTATGTATGTATGTATGTATGTATCTGCATGCACTCTTTAGATTAAGCAGTTGAGTTCAATGATGGGAGCATCAGTGGAGGTACATAAAATTGTTCCACTGCTTCAGAGGATATATGTGTAAGAAAGGCACTGAATGCTAAATACTATATATGCGGGCATATTTGGTTTGACTAACATTAGTACCTTCATTCTCATAGTCTATGCAACCCATTTCTTTTGTAGCTAGTTGGTTATAAAGTAGTTTTGTGTGAATATTTAAATATTGTTCAGAAAATTACAAAATGAGAACATTCATAATACTAAGACAACACCTAAGGAAGTCATCTATGGGTTCAGATCACTGAGTTCCATCACTGATAGGAGGCCTTCCCTTCTTCTTTAAATTTCCCCGTCTCCATTCCCAATTTTTTTTTTTGAAAAAGTAGAAGACTTCTCTCTGAAGTGGACTGAGTTCAGTATGAATCTAGATTCTGTCTATAATACTTTGTTTCAGTCCTTTGGTTCTGTCAGAATAAACAGAAACTTTACTTTTCAGTCAAGTTCTGTGGTAATTTATGAGTGAGCACATATCTCAAAAAAAGGATCCTATGAAATGATGTGAACAAAGCAGTCAGAGTAGTCCATTTTTCATTATTCTCTAAATGTAAAGATACAGCTCAAGGACATTTTCACCATTCAGATACAGTGGATCCAGCACCAACAAAAAAGGAGATAAACTGTACAGAGCTTCAATAAATAGTAAAAGTAAGGGCTATCAGCTCAGATGGCATTAAGTGACACAGCCCAAATATGGCTCATGCCATCCAAGTTTAATTTGTAGCTCAAATGTTTGATAGGGCTGACTGAGAAAGTACAGTAATGAAAAGGCTTAGCCTGCTCATCTCTCCTTGGAAGGAGGGAAGGGGGAACTTGTTTACTGGGCACATTTGTGTGACAGAATCTCCAGGAAGAATCAGGGATCACATGGAGGTGTTATCTCAAGGAGGCCTATGCTAGGACTGTAGCACACAGAAAGGCATGTATGTTGATCACACAGCTTAATGCATGCCCACCTCTCAGACAATACAGGGCAAGTGCAGGACACGTAAGGACCCAAACCCATTAAGATAGATCTGTGACCAGCAGTGCTGTCTCTCATGTTCACTTGTCTCCTGTGGAAGACATGTCTTCAGAGGCGTAGGAGGGGATGACTGCACTGGATGCAAGCTGTTGGTGGCATGTTTGGCAGGCATCGGTGGTACAGGAATCAGTGTTGCATTCAGAAATGAATGCTGATCCTGCATTTGAGATCATGGCTGAAGCACCTATTGTGCACTTGTTACATTTCTAGCAAGCAGACTGCTACAGTTTCATAGCATTTGATGGGCTGAAAGGCCTGGCCCTGAGAAGTTAAACCCATGGATAAACTGCATAAAGTACTCATGGCATTAATGGAATTTAAGGCTCATGACAGCCAGGCCACCACAGAAGAAAATTCACTCTAAAACAAATGATACTTCATGGATAGATGCATAAATAAATAGACAGATAACATAAAATCCTCTTAAGGCTAATCCTGTAACTATTTTCCAAGTTTCAGTCAAAACCAAAAGATTTGGCTTCATCTTTATATGACAAGAAGTCAAGGATTCTGGTCAGATTTGGTAAAATATTTCACCTCTTATTATTTATTTGGCTGAGATCTTACCTACTTGCCTTACATGGTGAATTGCCAAAGTTCTACTCTCAGTTGCAAGAAGCTATGCAGTCTCTTTCCAATGGTGATTTAAAAGAGAAACTAAAAATGTTTATTGCTACATCAGATAAAATTAGTGTGCATATAGTAAGTATGCATACAATGCTGAAAATGCAGTATTAAGAAGATATGTTACCTTAGCACTGTCCTAGTATACTATAAAGCCTTCATCTTCTCTAATTGTCAGGGTAGATGAAATCTTAACCAAGCTAATGAAAAAGGGCAAAACTAGGATGGCAATAAATCAATTACTCTATGAACTTACCCCCTCAGTATCTGAGGAATTTCCAAGACAACACAAGATGAGTTGTCTAAAGTGACAGACAGAAATTCTGCAAACAATCATAAATAAATTTTCTCTTGCTTCACTTCAGGAAATTTTCCAGCAGCGGCTACAGCAACAGAAAATATACTGATGAACTCAGCTTGGGAAACCTTTCCCCACCCATGTACTTAGAAGGTAGTTTTAAATCATGCTTCACAATTCAGAAGCATATTACTTCAGGAAACTGTGCTATGCCAAAAGATTTGAAAAATTATTCAATATTATATACCATTGCTAAAATCAGCCTTTTAAACAGACTGTATGGTTGGGTAAATAGAATCTTCGTAGTAGGGATAAGCTATGATTACCACTGTAACATATCTGTTTAACTGAGCTGAAAGCATAGTAAACTTACTACCAACAAAAGTCTGTTGGCAAGATCCAAAAGAATATTTTTAAGTATTTTCACCTTTGGACTTCAAAGTGGCTACAGTCAGCATTTCTCAAATTATTCGGTCCATTTACTTAAAAAAAAAAAACAAAAAAAACAAAGAACTGGAAGACACACACACACACACACACACACACACACACACACACACACACACACACACACACACACACAAAGATTCCTGTATTCCCAGTGCTATACTATTAATGTCACAAAGCAAAGTCTACCGGTGTATTATGCATATACGAACACATTCCTGGGTGTGTACATGTGCTGTGCATTGGCCAAACATTTCTGTAGATTCTTTTCTGCCCAAGAAAATGTCTACCAGACGTATTGTTATGCAGAAGAATAATTTAACAAACATAACATATTTTTAAACAGGTTTATTTATGTTGGTGAAAAAAATGAAGAAAAAATGCATTTTGTTGCTACAATCAGAGCAAAATGCAATAAGAAATGCCTATATGAAATAAAGTATGCAAAATATATCAAATATTTAAAAATATAACATTGTCAAAGAAGTACAATTAACATGATTACATACAGACATTCTAAAAATAATCAATAAATGAAGCCTTATAGAAATATAACTAAAAGAGGAAAAGTTTTCCAAATTTAAAAGGCCAAGACATAAAAGGCACTTGTGCAGCAATCAATAGTCCATAATGGAGTGATTAGGGTTAAAGGACTGAAACAATAAGCTCTCACACTGAATGCAATAAAAAACATTAAGATAATATAATCAGTAAATTAAACAGTATGAAGCAAAATATCATTTATAAACACAGAAATCTTATTTTAGTGGAATCCAAAGCTATGGGGTGTTACAGGAAAAACCCGCAGTCACTAAAAGAAGTCCTTACTCAACAGTGGGATGACTTATCCTTTCCCTAACTGCCTTATGATCCTCGTTTATAAGCACATGTAATAAATACCTTGTATTGTATAGCAACCACCTTGTTCATATATGAACTACCTTGTATCGAATAGTTACCACCATGTTCACATATGTGAGTGTGCATTGCTGAGGCTTTCTTTGAGATGTCCCTAAAATACCAATAAAGTTTATTTAAATCATGCTCATGAAGTTATTTTTAACAATATGTCTCTACAATACTCTTTTTTCTATATTTATTTTTAGGAAATCTGTAATTGGCACTACTATACAATTTTGTGCACTACTTAAGAATATTGGTACTTCAAATCGATAACACAAATAAATAAATGTGCATTAGTATTTTCAGTATGGGCTGTGAATGACACATAGGGATCAAGCCAAAAAATGAAGATAGTTAAACTAACCAAATATTCTTAAGAAATAACCCCTTAAAAGTGATTCAAATAACTAGCCGGAGTTAACATAATTAAGCCTTTCTGTTTCCAAAATAGCAAGTTTTCTAACAATTGATCAAAACTCATAGAAAACACAATGTCAGATAGAAAGGCTGCTAAGTAGACAAAAATGAACAAAAAAGCACCAAGGCTAAACCACCATGGAGAAGGAGTGATGGTAACGAAGATAAAATAAATAAAAGACTGCTTTATTTCAATTGTTAAAACTTTAAACGGCATCTCCAGTAAGTGCTTTCGGCTATTGCCTTCTTCAGATCATATTTTTTAGTCAACCATGCTTCAGTTAAAATAGAAGATGTACATCCAATCAAACTTCAATATGAAGAGAATGGACCAATCATAGATCAAGTTGGATATCTTTTCTTTTGGTTTATGCTCTATAATGATGTAACCAATTAAAATCATCTGTTGCAAGTTCCTATATTCAGATTGGTTCATTAATAAAATTTTATGTAGCTAATATATGCTTATGGACCCAGGTACGGTCAACAAATGAAAAAACTATATGTCCTGTTAACATTTCACTTATTATGCTCATTCAATATATGACTGGATATTAACTTTAAAAATCATCCTTCTATCCAAAAGAAACATTGAATGTTTTGACCTTTAAAAAGCTGTCATCCCGGCTAATATGCTAAAACCTTGGAAACCAAACATTGAGTTGTCTAATTGTAATACATGTCTATTATCATGTTGGAATAAAAATTAAAAGACTAAATTCAGCGATTATCCCTTTTAGACATCCTGATGAGTCAAAGTGAAACTATACATGTCCCATGCTTTGTTAATAAAATAAAGTTAGAAATGTAAATACTAAGTACAGTGCCATCACTTGTACTTAAGGTAAAAAAATGTATCCAATCCTAAGTGTATTATGGCTTTCTCAGCCAATGAAATCTAAGGGAAAATCCGTATTCCTTAGGTTCATGTTCTGTATCACATCCAATCAAGGTTCCTTTAGCTAACACCAATTAGAGCCAAGTTTTTGAAATCTTATCCAGTCCGAGAATAAAAATGAAATATCAGCCAATGAAGAAAGCTCACATCTTTGCATCCTTTCAAGTACGATGTAACTTAGTACTGCAGAAACTTCTAATAAATCAAAATGAAGATGACAAAGTGAAAATCTATGAAACAGTATGTAATAAAGTCCTTATTATAGTTTATTATAATTAAGGAAAGACATTTAGTCTGATCCCAGGCATGTTACTGCTTTTTCGGCCAATAAAATCTAAAGTAAAGTCCATATTCCATACGTTTGTATTCTATATTGTATCCAATCAAAATTCCTTTGGCTATCACAAGTTAGCTCCTAGTTTTAGCGATCTTGCCCAATCCAGAGATGAAAGCTCACATCTTTACATTCTTACTAATAAGATAGAACCTAATGGGATAACAAATTTCTAAAAGGAAGACGGCAGAGTAGAAAACCAAGAAACAGTATGTATTAACTAAAAGAATCCATTAAATTTGTAGATACAAATCACTTTATATAGGTTGTACTTAAAGCAAAAAGTTCATTCCAATCTGAGGTGATTTACGACTATCACAGTCAGCAGAGTCTAACAATTCATTGGTCTGTATTCCATATCAAGATCACTTTAGTTACCACCAATCATCTCCATGCTTAAAGAATTTAGTCCAATCCAAAAATAAGTTCAAGATGTCAGTCAATAACACTTACATATCAATCCATTAAACTGTATTCTTTAATAACATATTACTACATTTTTCTTCTCGGTATAGAGATGTGGCCAAAATTGATACATCATAATTTAGTAGATCAATCTCTTCTACCCTTAATTGCCTTAAGAATGAATATGTTCACAAGGGTTTTTGTAACTTATGACTTAGTAATAGTGGTTTCAAAGGAAAAATGCCATTCAGTCCATGTTTACTAGCAGCTTGTAAATCAGCAATCCATTTACTCTCACGCAATTCAGTTCTATTAAAGATGTTTCCCTTCCTAGATGTTTCAATTATGACATCTATAGCCACAAATTGAAAACCATGTCCTGGACAAGCCAATTTATGCTGATACAAAGCATTATCCTTCTTTCTTAGTCTTATTTCACTTAAATGCTTCAGTATTATAGTTTTAAAAGGACAATTTGTTTTTCCAACATAAAAAGTTTAGCACATCTTGCAAGTTGCAATATATACCACATTGCTCATGTTGCAATCTGCATATGTATTTAAACTATATTTCTTCTTACTAACTGGATGAATAAAGATTTTACAAGTACCTGGGTCCATAAGTATAAATTAGCTACATAAGATCTTTTTAATGAACCTATTTGAATATAGGAACTTGCAACAGATTATTTTAATTGGTTACATCGCTATAGAGTACAAACCAAAAGAAAAGCTATCCAACTTGATCTATGATTGGTCCATTCTCTTCATATTGAAGTTTGATTGGATGGACATCTTCTATTTTAATTGAGGCGTGGACGACTGCAAAGCATGATCTGAAGAAGGCAATAGCCAAAAGCACTTATCGGAGATGCCTTTTAAAGTTTTAACAATTGAAATAAAGCAGTCTTTTATTTGTTTTATCTTTGTTATCATCACTCCTTCTCCATGGTGGTTTATCCTTGGTGCTGTGTTGTTCTTACAATTGATATCAAGGTCTTGTTTAAAGAACCATTAATGAATTCATGTGAGGTTGGTGGATAGGATATGGTTTACAGTGGCTGAGATAACCATTTGATCAGCATACAACCAAACATAAATGTCAGGTCAAATAGCATAAGAAAAAAGAAATACTAATGGGCTTCCAGATACTGGCCAAGACTCTTGCCACCCCTAGAGTTCCTTTTTTAGGTGGCATTCTAAAGACCAAATTACCACCATAACAGCTACAAACAAATGAAGTCTGAGGGTCATGCTGCTCAATGCTAGAAGCCTAAATCTCAAAATGCACTAGCTCGAAGCACTTCTTAAAATGGAGAACATCGACATTTGTGTTGTAACAGAGACCTGGTTCAAGGCAGCAGAAAGCACCCCTGCACTACCATGCTATAACTCATTCCACACCTTTTGGCCCCAGAACTTGGACCAAAGCTCCAAAGGCAGTGGTGTTTCCATATTCATAAAGGATGTGCACACCTCCAGACTGGTAGCCCAACATAATGCATCAGAGATACTTCAGGTGCAGCTAACATTGGGTAAGACAGCGATTTAGGTCATAGCCTGCTATAAGTCCCCAACCATGTGCCAAGACTCACACTCCACGTTCCTAAGCACCCTGCAGAATATTAGGGTCTAACCTAACACTTTCTTGCTAGCTGACTTCAACTACCCCTCCATTAACTAGGAAAACTACTCATGTACCAATACACTTGCCCAACGTTTCCTGGAGTTCATTAATTCCAATGCCCTGGACTAGCTCTTTCTTACCCCCACTAGAGGTAGCAACATCCTTGACCTGGTCATTACTAACATGGGTGACCATTGCTCTACACCAATAGTCAGCTCCTCCCTGGTTAAATCTGACCAAACTAATCATCTTGGAAATCCACCCCCCCCCCCCCGCAAAGGTAACCACCATGAAAAACTTCTCCAAAGCTAACTTTGGGCTCCTAAAAATAGAGGTAGCTAACTTCACGGCACCCATGCAAATGGAGAATAGTTGTATAACTGCTGAATCATACACCAATGCACTGCACGAACACATACACAAATGCATGGATCTCGCCATACCCAATAGAACCAAGATGCTCTCATCTAAAAAAGGAAGCCAATCTGGTGGCCCCCTGCCATAAACAAACTACAACAGATGGAGGAAACTGATGCGGAATAAGGTGAAGTCCCAAGACTCGAAAAGCTCCCTTATCAGCCTCAACAAAAAGTTGAGATCCCTCATCAAATCCTCTAAAGCTAGCTATGAAAACAGAATTGCAGCAGTAGTAAAGACAACCACAAATATATCTATGTATCTATCTATATATCTATAGTTATATAAGAAATCTCCAGGGTAATACCCACACTTGTTCTGAGCTACTGCACAATACTACCTCCTATACCAAGCCAACAGATATTGCCAGTATACTGGCCGGCAGATTTAGTGCCATCTTTACCCCCCCAAAGGACCACTCACAATATTACTGCTGCACAGGTTAAAACAGCACTGTCCAAGGCCAAGAATACAGCTTCTATGAGACCTGACAATATCCCTGGCTATGTTCTACATGAACTACAGAGTGAACTGGCACCTCATTTGTGTGTCCTGCACAATCACAGCCTCACCTCAGGCTTTGTCCCTACCGAATGGTGCACTGCTACAGTCATCTCTCTCCACAAAGGAGGAGCAACTACAGACCCTGGGAACTATCACCCCATTAGCCTGATGAGCCTGATATGCAAAGCTATGCAACGCATCATCATGGACCTAATAAACAAGGATATACAGACTCTCCAAACTTTGGATCCCACACAGTTTGGTTTTGTGAAGGGTAGATCATGCCTGCTCAACTTGGTCGACTTCTTTGAGTCAGTCAACAGAGCTGTGGAGGAAGGCAAGGTGGTTCATGCAGCCTACCTTGATCTGGCCAAGGCTTATGATACCATTCCCTCCACAGGAATCATAGAAAAACTCACCAAGCAAGCCATCAACCATTATATTACTAGGTGGGTTGCAAACAGGCTCACAGATAGAACCCACAGTGTGAATGTAGCTGACTCCAAGTCAGACTGCTGATTAGTCACATGTGGAGTCCCACAGGGTTTGATCCTGGGTTCTCTCCTGTTTGGTATCTACTTCTCTGAAGTTCAGGTCAACACGAAGGGACTCTGGCTGACAAAGTTTGCAGATGATTGCAAGTTGGGAGCTATTATTAACTCCCCAAGTTATGTTGACATCCTACAGAAAGGCCTCACTGAGACTAATGACTGGTGTCAGAACCATGGCCTTAAGCTCAATGCCAATAAATGTGTCGGCATCCCCTTTGGGAAAAACCCGGTTCCCATGAATTACCACATTGATGATTGTCCACTGAATACAGAAGGCATTATAAGAGATCTGGGGACACAGGTTGACAGCAACTTCTCTTTTGATCACCACATTGCCACTGTGGTCAGAAAGTCCTTCTATGTGCCACATCTCATTACATTACTAAGTGTTTTGCATCCAGGAAGAGGTCATTGTCTTCCTCTTCTCTTCTTTCATAAGGCCAGTTATTGAGTACAGTGCCCCATTTGGCATGTACCTGATTAGACACCTGCAACAACTGGAGAGGCCACAAAAGTACCTCACAAAGAGGTCCTATATGGACAGACTCAAAAGTTTCCAACTATTCTCTGTCTCATATCACCTACTTAGAGGCGATCTCTGCTTGACTTACAAAGCCATGTCTGACCCAGCTCTGTTAGAAATACTACATCTAAAGAAATCCCAATCCCTCCGCACCACATGCTCCAGAGACCTCACCCTCATTACCACAATCAACAGAACATGCTGGAGGGACAGGTTTATAACCCAGAGACTGCCCATGCTATGGAATAGACTTCCCATACATGTCAAGTAGAGCACCACGCTGACCCTCTTCAAGAGGAATCTTCATGAGTGGATGGGAAACAGAAAATTCACCCCAGGGATAACTCCAGTGGCTCTACTCGACAGAGGCACTGGGAACTAAGGTTGGGTGGCACGATGCCAGGGTAATCCTATGGCTAAGCTTGTAAGGGCCCTGGGTCATTAGCCTAGTACACACCTATGAACCTATGAACCTACAGAACCTAGCATAGAGCTCTATTGAATATTCATAAAGGCAGTAGCAGAAACATTATTTGAGAATGTTTGATTTACTTTAATCCTAAAAGATCAGTGTCTCAGTTAGCTATAAAACCAATTTAGTGCAATGCCATTTTGACTGTGCTACTTTAAGTCAGAGAGAGAGATTTTAAGCATTGCACAGAATAGTACAGTTGGAAGTGATATGACAGCATCCAATTTTTACAGCTCAGGAAATACAGGGGTTTTTAATGAAAGTCTGATAATGTGTTGAAGAGGAATTGAAATTATTGTGCTGCAGGTCCTAAAAAATCTGATAGTTTGTCCATTATCTCCAGCTGCCTTATAATTTGGGAAATTCATTCACCATTTGTGACTTCTTTATCTTTCTTTCAAGGACTTGTCTGATGTTTCCTTTCCATGTGCCTTACCAGTCCATTCATTCCTTTATGCTTGCGAGCTAAGAACTCCCCGGACTAGGTGAGAACCATATGGCCCATTTGTTCTTGTCTGAGAAATCCCTATCAGCCCATCTTTTGCCCCCTGTGAGGTGAAAGTCAGGTGTTAAGGAGCAGACCAGATGCTAGTCAAGACGAGGTCCCTGCCTAACCTTTCCCTGAAGGTAGCTTGGTAATTGCCTGACTGGAGGGATGGAAAAGAGAGAGAAGGAGGAGGAGAGAAACATGCATGCACCCATACACCAACTTCCCAGCTCAGTTGTGCAAGCACCACTTATTTATTTTACATTTGTTTACCGGGAAAGTCCGACTGGGCAGTACCCATTTTCAGCAGAGGCCTGGGCAGAAAAGCATCACATAGTGACATTACATAAAGATAAATGAAACATTTCATAAAGAACATAGACATGTAACATATTGATGCAATTGTGAGATACATAGCAGGAAATCATAAATTATAATGCTAACAAACAGAATGGTATAGAGGTAGTACTAACCGAATGTGTGGCCAGTTGCAGTGGAAAAGTTGTACAAAATATAATGAGCAACAAGTCCAGTGTTAGTTTGTATGCTCTACTGGGTGCTTTGATCGAAGGGTGCTTGAAGTCATTAATTACAGACAGCTTAAGTAGTTAGAGATAACAATGTTCGGGATCCCTAAAATTCACAAAAGTATCAATAACCCCCCTATGAGAGCACTGATTGATGGTAGGTCCTCGATCATATATCCCTGTTCAAAACTTATTACAAACATACTAGACAAATACATGAAGGGGATCACTAGTATATGTAAAGATTCCTGGTCCTTCCTTGATAACATCAATGGCATCTTATACGATGATGATAACAACTTTTTAACCATTGATGTTATAGACCTGTATACCTCTATTCCACATCAGGAAGCGGTGGAGTGGACAGGGTCTATGCTCCAAGGTTTTGGGGCCTCTAAGTTGGAAGCTGACCTTGTAACGGAACTTTTGGATATTGTTTTAACATCTAATTACTTCATCTTTAATGGTGATTTCTTTCTTCAAAAATGTGGTGTCGCGATGGGCTCCCCATGTGGGGGTGGAGTAGCGAATTACGTTATGGGATATTGGGAAGCCAACATTTTAAGGAAGATCCCTGGTTTAATGGGGCCTGTTATCCATTACACTCGATTCCTGGACGATATTTTTATTTTGTTCAGGGGCTCTGAATTAGAAGCCGCAGGTTTTGTTGACACCATTAATTCAACTACTGAATTTTTAAAGTTCACATCAAAATTTTCAACTAGTGTAATTGATTATCTTGACGTTAAGTTAGAGAAGGACCTTGTAGGTCAACGATTAACGTCAACAGTGTTTAGAAAATCTACATACTGTAATGCATTTTGACACTTCTCCAGCTTTCACCCATATCAACAAAAAAGATCTATTGTTAAAGGACAACTGGTGAGGGCTGGAAGAATGTGTAGCACTATTGTTGATTTTGACAACGAATGTGAACTGTTAAGAGTAATGTTTAGCAACCGGGGGTACCCCGATCAATTGTTACGCGATCTGATTGGGGAGGTCACTAGAAAAAGGATTAGTGGCTTTTATAAGCCATTATTATACCAAAGGAATTCTACAAATAGTGACTCGATTGTTAACGGAACATCAATGCGAAGTGACCTATACAGTAGTGAGGTAGGGACAGTTATACCTTTGTGTGAACAAGTTGATTACTCTTTGAGTTTTATTACTACATTCAGCAAAAACTCCAAGGGGATCTTGTCTATTATACGTAAAAACTGGCACCTTATATCTTCAAACTCTTGCTTGGTTTAAAAATTAGGTAGTAAACCAAGGTTTATTTTCAAGAGATCAAACAATCTTAAAGAACTCCTTCAGAGGGAGGTACCCCTAAGCTCATTTTATAAGAAAAAAGGCATGTTTAAATGTGGCTTTTGTAAATATTGTAATGAGGTTAGAGTAGGTGAGACATTTATGATCAGGGATAGGAAGTACCACATACGTTTCACTTTAAACTGTGAGAGTAAATCTATTATTTACATCGCCATGTGTAATTGCTGCCATGTGTTTTACATCGGTAAAACGGATCGCCGTGTTAGGGACCGTATGTATGAACATCTTTACGCCATTAAAAACAACAAGTGCGACAATGCACTGGAAAAACATATAGGTTTAAACCCTGGTCACAGTTTCCAATTTATGGCCATTGACCATGTACCATTAAGGACTAGGGGAGGCCCCTTCTCATTGATTTTAGAAAACAGGGAGCTAGAATGGCAGTTACGCCTTGATGCATTTAGGGATCCAGGCTTGAACAGCAACTGTAACATAGCCCCTGTCTTAAAGCTAAAAAGTTACTTTAGGTAATTTATACTTAACCTACTGTCAGTGGTTTGTAGACATAGGGTAAATAATAGGGTAGACCTTTTGGTTTTTAGTGGGCGTACAGGAGCACATTGATCTATTAGAAGTTAAAAACATCTAATATTAGAGATAGGGGGACATAGTAAGAAAGTCCTTTTATACTCTATAGAAGTGACCTGTTAATAATTGGTTCAACATTTAGTCACTGTGTTTTTTTTGACGACATTACTATGTTGTACAACAGGTAATTTAACCCTCCTGCTAAAGTATTTATATATATACACACTGCAGGTATTCCTTATAGTATAGTTGGCCCTATTAAATGTGAGACTCATTAACTTATAATTTATTATATTATATTATTTTTTATGTTAATTTTTATTTATTAGCATTTTTTAAAGTTTATTCTACACATGTTTTATATAAGGCTTGTACACTAGCTATTGTATTAACTAATATTGTGAACTGTAGCTTTATATTGCGTGTGATTACTGCCTTTTTAAAAGGTGATTGCTGCTCTGAGGAAATTTGATGATGTCATTTCCTTTTTGTTCTGTTTTTAATGGAGTGTGTGTTTGAATTGCTCACTTTATCTCTGATGAGGCTACGGACTGCCGTGGCGAAAACGTCTTGGTTTTAAAATAAACGCGTTAAGGTTTTTCATCTAATTTTGTGTTTGGTTTGCTGCCGACAAGGACCTCGCTTTGTGGATTTACTGGAAGCAGAGATTATGTCAAGAATCTTATAGTGACATTACATAGTAATGGATGCTAGAGAGCTAAGAAAGTGGAGTAAGAAGAGAATGCTATAGGTAAGTAGTAGCTGTTAGTAGAGAGCTGGTTACACTTCTGCAGGATAGCCTGCCCATTCTCTTCCATTAATAAACATTTACTCAGTTGTGGGTTACTGTACTAGGTCTAGTCACCTCCATCTTCCCAGCAAATGAGCTAGCATCAGATAGACTGGGCAGGGGAGGACATGCACTGCTTTGGGCTTGCATTTTACATCAAAATTAATATTGCTAAAAGTCATAACTGAAATATAATTTATCTGAATGACATTTTAAGGTAGTCTGCTTTGGTTTTGATGACTATATTTCCTCCCACTTTTGCCTGACTGGATTTTTTTTTTTACTCTAATATGTTATCTAGACTGCTTTTTTGGCCTTAATTATCTGTCAAATTTGAAGAAATAGGTAAGAAGTGGGAAAGTGTCTAATCCTTCTGATAATAATGGGAAAGAATTCATCTTGAAGATAGAGCAGAACCAGAACACTGAGCAGATATTGTAGAACAGAAGTAATTCTGACCTAAAACTCAGGATCCATAAGGCAAGCCAATCTAACACAGCTTAGCAAACTGCAAGGAAAATCTAGGGGTAACAGTGCAGCTGTATCTTCCTGAGAGAAGGAGGGAGGTAACACAGTGATCACTGAAGTGTGAAGGGAGAATATGAGGAGTGAAAAGTACAATTGTGTAAGCATCGCTTACCACAACAGCAGAGGTTCAGATTTCTTACTGTTGCAGTAGCCTCTTGGCTATAACTGTTGTGTCTTGCCCAGGATACAACATCCGACCAGCTTCACAAAGCTCTGGCTCTCTCCTACTCCTTCATTTTTATTGCTGATTGGCCAGAATCTTTAATGGAAATCATCAGCCATACTGAAAACAACTTCAGTATTTTCTTATAAAGAGAGATGCGCATAATCATCCTGAACCTCTAAATTATATAAACAGTAAAAACTAACTTTCTATCCCAACAAGTAACTGTATACAGAAGTAGGCAGTAAAGATTCATAGGGGTGGGTGCATCAGTGAGGAATTCGAACATCTACTGCTATGGTTAGTGCAGCTTACACAACTGTACTACATTCATCATTCTCACTACTGTAGTAGTCTTTTTTACCAAAGCATTTCCAATCTGGGAGGAAGAAGAATAAAGATCCAGGAGCCCCTGGAGAGTGGTCCTAGAAAAGGCAGTCCTGAACCTGGAAAAGGTATGTAGTTTGTAATGCTTTGTAAAAGTATATGCATGGAACCAAGTTCCTGCCTCTGGGATGCTTCTAGTGTCCTCCTTTTCAATGTGCTATCATAAATGCCAAGGCTATAGTAGCATGTGCCTTGATACTGCCTGGAACTGATTTATTGTATTGGTTATAACAAAAGGCAATAGCTGAAGACAACCACCTTGAAATAGCCTGTTTTGGCATAAGTTGTACCTTCTTTATCCCATCATAAGAAATAAATAGCTGATCATCTTTTCCAAAGGACTTAGATCAGTAAAGATAGCAATTGAGCTGCCTATGCATGGTCAAAATGTATACAGTCTTTTCTCCCTGGTTCTGAGGATCTGGATAGAACACTGGGAGATCGATGGATTGATTCAAAGTAAGCCCTGAAACATCTTTGTTCTTAAATGAGAGATTTGTTCTTAATGCGACCTTATCTATATTTAAGACCAGATAGGGTATCCACACCATGACAGCTTACAACTCAGATGCTCCTCTTGCAGATGTCAGAGCAATAAGGAGTACAGTGTTCCATGTGGTGAACTGTCAATCTGCCTGAGAAACTGTTTCAAAGGGAGACATAGTTAACTTTTACAGCACAAAGTTCAGATCTCAGGAAGGGGCACCTATTTTCAGGGCTATATTAGAATATCGAATGTTCTAAATAGCGAACACTGACATGAGTGAAAATGCAGGACCTCAAAGTTTTTTTTTATTGCAGTACAGTGAAGATCAGAATATTTGCCCTTTCCTCACTGTAGCGCAATCTCAGAGTTGGAATATATATTTAGTGGGGGCTGTAGGGGGTGCAGCCTCCACAATAACATTTTTGAGGTCCTGCATTTTCACTCATGTCAGCGTTCGCTATTTAGAACATTCGCTGTTCGAATATAGACCCCTATTTTCTAGGAGGCCTATTATATAAAATCTCCTTGCGAAGCTGTTTTAGGAAAAAAATAAGAAGGGGAGGATCCATTGGCAGACAAGTTGAAATGGTTGTAAGATAAGATGTACCTTGAAAAATGAATAAGACAGACCAAAAGAATGTAACTCACACAAATATTTCAGTACCAGTGGTACATAATTCCTTATGAGACCCTGATTATTGTCTAGGCACCAGGTTTTCTTGCCTACTTTAGAGCCTGATGTACACCCTCATGAAAGTGGTGCTAATGATGAATCAAAATTGAATCATCTAGGCAATTAGGTAAAGCTGTTTGAGATTGGGATGCATCAAACTCCCCTTGTCTTGTTTGACTAGATCCAGTCTGTGAAGTTGCCTGGTAATTGCTATTGGTCAATTTCACAAGAAAGAAGAAACAAAAGTTGTCTGTGCCAAAAATAATCACCTCAATGACTTTTGGAGAGTCCCTCTGAATCTTTCATATTGCCCTAGATACCAGTGGAAATGCATAAACATTCCCAACCATGGGAATGAAAATACATCTACTTTCCAAGCTTGCAAGGTGCCCCAGAGCAGAATTTATTTAGAAATCTGTTTTTAAAAAAAGGCAAATAAATGTATTTGAGGTGTGCCACACAACTGGATCAACTTCCAGAAGTCACCCTTATTCAATTTCCAATCACAAGAGTCTGACCTGTTCCTGCTCAGCACGTCTGCCACTACATTTTGCTCTGACAGAATGTATGATGCTTGGTGGGTTAAAGAGTACTATAGAGCTACCTCCCAAGCCAGTCTGGACATAGGGTGTGACAGTGAGCCCCCCTTGTTTATGTAACACATGACTGTGGTGTCATCTGTAATCACTACAAAAGGTCCAGTGGACCATGGATGATGAAGAGATTTTAAGGCATGGAGCACAGCCAACATCTCTTTGACATTTATATGTTTTGGTCTCGCTGAGAAGGTTCCAGACCTTGCACCTTTACTCCAATTAGAAACAGCTCCCTAAGCAATATCTGAGGCATCTGTGATTACAGTTTAACTTGGGACCTGAGAAGAAAATGAGAGACCATTTGCTATTTCCACAAGTGCAGTTGCATTTTGACAAAGCCCAAAACTGGAATCTGAAATTATGCCCGGGTAAAGTGTTTACATTTATCTGCCATCTGTTTCCAGCTGACAAAGAGCAGGAAACAGCCACTGAGCCAGACCTAAAATGTGAAAATAAAAATGTGTTAGTTTGCCATGTTTTATACAGTCTGTCTGCCTTTTTGGAGACTGAAGGTTGAGAATCAGGATTTGTAAATGCAGCATTAAACATATCCCCCAAAGGATGACAAATGACAAATGGTGGGAAAGGGAGGAGTATGAGATATATCCATTTGCATGATATCAAAATATCTCATCAGTTGTGGGGGAACATCAGCATTTCATTCATCTTGGAAATATTTTGTAAGAATGAACAAGTGTCCTCAGAATCAAAGATCTGGGCTTGGGTATCTGCTGGAGAAGAAGCCTGTCTCTGTCAGAATCCTGTGACAGATTTTCTTCAGGAACTTTGGACACCAGGATTGACAGCCTGTAATAATTGTCTGGCTTAGGTAAGAAAATCATCACTATGAAACAAACACCATGTCTTGAGATGCGCATTGTCTAACCTTTAATTTTTTTCTTTGTAGGTAACACCCCGGAAGAAAACAGACTACGAGATGGCATTTTAGTGCTGTCAAGAGGTCTCTTTCCCTGGTTACCTCAAGAATCCACTCTCAGAGTGTCTCTCAGACCCAAAGAGAATATTTTTCCCATGCCCATAGTAGACACTGGAACAGATGAATGAGACAAGAATGACCCCTGGTCAATGGTGGCTGAAAGGATCACACCAGATCACTCACATAAGCAAGCGGGAGGTCTGAGGAACAACAGCTGGCACTAGAGGTTCACTCACTAATGACTGAGGTATGGCTCAAGCCTGTGGTGGTGGCAAGGGCAGTTTATTGTTTTGTTTCTTCTTTTTAGTTACAACAGGAGAATGCAAGCAGGACTGGAGTAAGCATCCATGGAGCAGGTGAGGAAGAGGTATGAAAGTGGTAAGCAGTGCTAAAATGAGTCAAATACAAGGTAAGTCATCAGGAAAATGTTTACAAGTAGCGCGCGCGTGCACACACACACACACACACACACACACACACACACACACACACACACACGCACACACACACACACACACACACACACACACACACACACACACACACACACACACACTTAAACTCTGACACAGTCCCCTTTTCTGTAAAAGCAAAAGAATAACACAGAAATTCCTGTCAGAAATAAAGCACTTCTTTACAATGTACCCTGATAGCAAAAAGGTTAGTGTTCAAAAGCAATAAAACATTAAACAATGTTTTCTGCCATCAAAACACTCCCCTATCCTTAAATTCACACATTTGTATTAAATGTTTACACAATCAGTACACATTTACCACAAAACTAGCCCCCAAATAAAAAAAATAGCTTAGTCAAAAATAGTGGTGTCTGACCGGAAAACTCAGATACTGTAAAAAATGCCAGTTTTTTTAATGGGGAAATATGTTTTAGTCACCAAATGAAAAATAACATTAATTCCTTAAAAGGGCAAAAATATCTGTGTGGAAGGGTTCCTCTAAGGGGACGTATCTGCTAGAAATGAAGCTTACAGGCCAACTGCTGCTCCTGTGATGCATCAGAGCTGCTTTCTCTTGAAGCAGCTAGAAAGTACTGAAGTTGCCCTCACAGTGACTGCTGATTTCCCTCCAAGGGGCTCGTCAATAAACAGTTTGAAGGAGTGAGAGAGAGACAGAGCTTTGCAAAGCTGGATGGTTGTTGCATCCTGGGCAGGATGCAACCCATATAGCCAAAAGGCTACTGCAACAGTGAGAAAGATGAACATCATCTAGATGTGATATTAGGATCCAGTCTGATAGGAAGTGACTAAATGACTATAAATTAAATTTTATTTTGGATAGAACAATCTAGGTATGAAATTATATTTTTCAGAAGAGATTCAGAGATCTGGTCCTGTATTCTGATGCATACTGTTGTTATTAAGGATAAGGGTATTAAATCTGGTGATATAGTGCCATGTTGTATGGCTCTTTTAAAATAACAGAAAATAATGAAGGCGGAAGAATGTAAAGGACATCATCATGAAGTTTATGATGTCTTTCAAAATGGCACTGATGAAAAAGTCAGGCTGGATCTGTCTTATATTTGTTAGGAGAAACTAGAGCAAAGTGTACAACACTCCTTCTACAGATTAGTAGTGGTATTACACTGCTAACAACTCCTTTCAGAACTGTGACTCTCAAAGACTTGGTAGCAGTTCTTATGTGAAGAAGGAGTATTGCCTTGTAGCTTCATCCTACATCCAGAAATATTAGTAATCTATCTTTTATACATATGAGTTGAACATAACTGAAATATCTTCTTTCGGCTTTTTCCCGGTTAGGGGTCGCCCCAGCGGATCACCTGTCCACTTATGATTGGCAGTGGAGTTTTATGGTGTCGAGTTGCCCAACCTTCCACAGAAGGCACACACATGCACGCACTCACACCTAGGGCCAATTTAGAGTGTCTAATCCACCTACAGTATGTCTTTGGGATGTGGGAGGAAACAGGAGCACCTGGAGGAAACCCACGCGACCACAGGGAGGACATGCAGACTCCACACAGAAGGCACTCCAGCTGAGGATCGAACCAGAGAACCTCTTGCTGTGAGGCAGCAATGCTAACCACTGCACCACCACGGCCACCCCCTTGAACATAACTGAAATATAATTTGTCTTAATAGACATTTAAGGTAGGTGGCCTATAGTTCTGTTATGCATCATCTGACAGGTGTACAAACATAAGAGGATTAGAAAAATAAATAACTTTTATAAGCTTATGCAATTTAAATGACCAATTACTGATGACATTGCCAGCAAAATTATGCTCACAACTGGAGGTTAAAAGGTAATAACAGCGAACCATCTTTGGACAGTTGTCAAAGTTAATGCACATCTCTTCATGATAAAAGATGGAGAAGGCACGTGCATCAGCTGAAGGAAATACCAACCAACCTACTAGTAGGGAGTAAATAATTGCCAGAACATAATGGCACATGTGCAGGAGCTATGGAGTTTGGCTGGATAATTCACAGGGAAGGCAATGATGCAAAATAATACTAAATAAATAGTAATTATGCACTGCAGCCATATAAATAAACATAAGAAAGGAGAAAGTAGGGTATGTCAAAAATATGGCAATATCTAAAATTGTCTAATCAGTAACAAAAAGAGAGTATATTAAAATGATATGACTGAACTGTCAAAAATACTGTAAAAATCAAACAAAATGTTGTGTACAGTACAAGAGAGACAATTTACAGAAAAATAATCCTGAACTAAATAACTTCTATACTTAAGTGAAAAGCAGTGATCCAAATGATGTCAATAATTATGCAACAAAAACTGCTGAACCTAAGAAACTTCAAATGCTACATGCAAATAAAGCATGAAAAAATAAAAAAGCTAAAATATAAATGTGAATTCAAATGATGACATAAAACATGTCAGTGTAAAATACTGTCAGAAAGGTAGATACAAAAGGGGACTAAATCAGAAGACAAAAAAATTGAAGGAAACAGTAGTCTGGTTTTTGAAGAAGCACTGTAAATTAAGTTGTATTACACAATGTAGTAGCCCTTTTAGTGTCAGCTGTCACAGTCACAGCACTGGTCATATTTACAGATGCGTAGATATCCCTGACTTTTAGCAGTGCCTGTATTGGTAGTTAAACATTTTAATCTGAACCTTGTCAAGGCATGGCCTTCTTTTACTTTAAAAATGCTGTTTAGTTAATATCCACATACTTAATCAGCTTTTAAACTAGGTAGCACTGATATTTAAATAACTATCCCTCATTTAGGACCTTTGTTCTTAATTATTTTTGGCTCTGCTCTGATTCTGGAGATAAGAGTTTGAGAGCAAAGCTTCCCACTAAAACAGAAATTAAAGTTGGTATATACTCAAGCAATAATCAGTTAGGAAACTGAAACAAAAAAGGAACATCTAGGTGTCAGCAGTTGTTGTTGTGTCTTTTGGCTTTTCCCGGTTAGGGGTCACCACAGCGGAACTCCAGTCCACTAATGATTGGCAGTAGATTTTTACGTACTAAGTTGCCAGCTCTGATGCACAACCTTCAACGAAGGTACGCTCATTCACACATCTCCACACAGAAGACGCTTTAGCTGAGAATCAAACAGGACGTCTTATTGTGAGGCGACAATGCTACCGCAGCACCACCACCGGATGATCAAATATGTAAAAACAGGTAAAAAAACACCTTCAGGATGGCTATTATTCACAATAACTTTAACAAATTTTAAGTTTTTGTTTTACAGCACTTTCTGAATTCATACATGACAAGTGAAAAACAAAAGACCACATCTCTCAAAACAGGAGGAGCAGTTAATGTGATTGCCTTCAATTTACAACTGCAGGAGATACCCCCACTTATACAATTAGTTAATTCTGGGTCTATGACAGAGACATAAAAACATTTGAACTGCAGATACAGAACTGTCTCGTTATAGGTAACAGAAGCTGAAACTACAATTTCCCCGCAATCTACAAGGAGAACAGGTAGCAACAGAAACACACAGAGAAGATATGAAGACAGCAGTCATTTTTCCACGATTAAAAAATAGCCAAATCCATCACAATAATGACAAGTCATGGCAAAAAGACAGCTGTGAATTAATAACAGGGCTCCCTATCAGATGTGTGTGATTTGTAAATCTGAGTCCCAGAGTTGTGAAAAATAAAACGCATTTGTCAAAATCACAGTGACTTTTGAAACCAACTTTAATGCCACTAAAACATTTTTATAGGGGAACTTTGCCCCCAACCATTAATTGCACATGCTTAACCTGAAACCACTCTACTTCACAGTAAGGAAATACCATGAGGTAATGCAAGCTTGTATATTCTCATTTTTACAGTTGCATTCTTGATATTCAGAGAATTACAAATTAGTTTCTTAAAATTTCCAGCAAAACAGATAGTCACCAATGGAGACATGAGTCGATTTTCATCCTCATGCTTAAACAACATTAATTATGGGTTAGCTGACATGGCAGGTAGAACTAATGGTGTTTATTGATGTGGGACTTTATAATAATAAAAAAGAGTAGAACTGCTCAAGCTTTGCAGATAGCATCACTCACAAGATGTTTGAAGTAAAATCAATCATTTTATTCCAGTATAAATTAAAATAAACCACATAGAGCTCCCATGTAAGTGCTTTCATTTTATATATTATAAAACTTTTTCAGGAAGCACTTTTGTGGGAATTGTATGTGGTTTATTTTAATTTATACTGGAATAAATGGATTGATTTTACTACAAATGTCTTGTGAGTGATATTGAGTGCCTCCAAAGCTTGAGCAGTTCTACATAGCACAGTTGTAACAGTTAAGCGCTTTCACTCACTATGTGAGCATCATCAGAACACAATTACTCCGCTGAAAACGCCTTAAATTTTAAAGTTGGCCCCAAAAATCAGCTCTTAAGATGTTATTCTTAAAGCAGCAGTTCTGTATGAATTACGTTAATCTCCGTATTTATGTCCATCGTACATATTCTTAGTAAACTTATAATCATGTACCACTTTGATTAAAAATTAAACAGTCTCCAAAACATTAATAAAATTCATAATAAAAATATGTATGTGTGTGTGTGTGTATATATATATATATATATATATATATATATAAATATAAATATATATATATATATATATATATATATATATATATATATATATGTATAGATATGGGTTCCATCAATTTGTTCGAAGTTTCACTACTTCGAACGCCACTTCACCGAGTCCACTTGTTTGAAGTAGTGAAACTTCGAACATTGACTTTGGCAGGCACACTATAGCACGGAATGGGAATATTCCCTTTTCCCTGATGTAGTGCGATCACGGAGTTGGTATATTTAAGTAGGGGGGTGTGGGGGTGGTTTTTTTTTTTTTTTGGGTATTAGACTTCAGCGAAAGTGCACTTTCATTTAAGTGGACTTTCGCTGAAGTGTAGGGTCTACTGTTTAATTTCAGAGAAGTGTATTTTCGATGTTAAGCAGTAGACACACACATATATATATATATATATATATATATATATATATATATATATATATATATATATATTCATATACACATACTTTCACATATATGTAAAATACTTAGTCCATTGTAGAAGATTTTCAAAGACATTTCCTTCCATAAATGACCATTAACTTTGGTTAAAAAAATTCTGAATAATCTGTCATTTTCTCTCAACTGTTTTAAACTTTGATTGTCTTTAAATGTCTACATCTAAAACAGCAGTTCAAAACACCTCTTCAACTGAAAAAAAAGCCCTTTAGCAACTGATGGCATCCGTACAAGAATTGTTTTTGAAGATGACTACATTAGACAGTAAAGTGGATTGCATTCAGGAAATTGGAATAACAGAATTATTGACACATATGCTGCAAAACCAAAATGCCCACAGAGACAACATTGCAAAAATAAAAATCATAAAATGGAGCAGAATAAGATGATGGCCAGCAGTTATAAAAGTAAAATGTCTTTAATGGAAGCCAAACGTAAGCGCTTTCACAGATACACAGAATGCTTCTCCATATGGTATTATTAGTTAGAAACCTTCATCCCTTAAATACAGTGCTTAACATTCAAGTGCACTACCTTCTTGATTGCTTGTTGCACCATCATTGCTACTGCAGAAACAGCTAGTACTAAACACATATACTAAGACTACTTACATTTAAGGCTATATAATAAAATATGTAGCTATAACAACATTACCTATTTAGTATATATATATATATATATATATATATATATATATATATATATATATACAGTGTGTGAATTGCATATAACTAACCTGTTAAAAAAAAAAAATATATATATATATATATATATATATATATATATATTAATTATGTTACCCCATTACCCCAACAGTATACACACATTTTTTACATCCTATTAAAACTATGTTATCTGTGCAGAGGTCTAGCTTTCAATATAGGCTTGTTGGGAACTTTGACATTCAGACCGCTGCCACTGTCAGCTCTTAGTTTAATAATTCAGCAGATTTCATTTATTTCTGTCCTATTTTGCACATCTCCATGTCTCCCATCCACTCTAGTTTTTTCCATAACTAGGAAGTGAAATTTGTGTGTGTCCCCTTTATGAATAACATGTTTGGCTAAGACATTAGCGGTGGTTCTAGTATTGATATTATATATATATGTTCTCTTATCCTATCATGTAGTCTCTGATCAGTTTTGCCCACATAGAATAGCTGCAGCTTATGCAGTGGGATAAACAGACCACATTTGTGGTGTCACAAGTGGCTGCAACATTAAATGTTAATTTCTGATCAAAATCTGGATGATAGAACTGTCCTGTTAGATTTATGTATTCACAAAAGTTGCACCTATTACAGGGATAAGTAGCCATTCCAAACTCAGTATTTCACGGAGTATTCCTTCCCATTGAATAATATAACCTTCTTTTCAGGGATTTCATATTTTTATATGTAAAACTCAGATTGTTACCAACAATTTCTAGTATCCTTTCATTAGCTGCTAGAATAGGCCAACACTTCTTGTATATATTAGTGGCTATTCTAGCATTACTTGAGAAATAAACAGGTAATCTCACTATGTCGTGCTTATTATTACCCAGCATTTGAGCTTCCATCCCCTTAGTTACATCAGAGAAATAGGGATGTGCCTTCTCTGTTCTTTTTTCCTTAGCCTCCTGAATAATACACCTAACTTTGGTGTACTATATCCCCTGCTTAAAAATCTATTCACCAATTCTTCTATTTCTGTCACAAAAAAATCATCCTTTTTACATAACCTGGAAATTCTCATGCTTGCTCCCTATAATATCAAATACATGTAGGGGATGCATGCTACTTCGGTGTAGTAGGTTGTTACTGTGACATGTGTTTTCCTTTGCACTTTGGTGCTAAAATCCCCTGTTCGAGGCTTGGACACACTTATGTCCAAATAGGATATCTGCTCACATGAATATTCTATGGTAAAGTTCAAAAAGGATGTAACACCATTATTGTAAAAGTTGAATGCCTCCAACTCTTCTTCTGTGCCTCTCCATATTAAAAATGGTCATCTACAAACCATTGGTAGAAGCATACTTGCTCCATGTATGGTCCCTCCATTATGGCCCCTTGCTCCCAAGTGGCCATCACCAGGTTGGCGTAGCTATTTTCAGAGGATGTGCCCATAGTTATGCCATCCACTTGTAAATAGATGTTCTTTTCAAACATAAATACATTGTTTTCCAAAACTGTCTTCATAAGGAGACATAATAAATCTATATACTTGGTATCATACTTGCTATGCTTAAGCAAATATTGTAACATAGTTATTCCACTTTCATTAAGTATTTTTGTAAATAGTGACTGAACATCTAAAATTACCAGAATGAGGTCAACCATGCTGGCTTGGTCCCTGAAGAAAGCATATAAATCCCTCAGAAAATGTTTTGAGTCATGTAATATTGCAGAACTACAGTCTAATAAAGGTTTAAACTTTTTGTCTAAAAAAATAGAAATTGACTCTGTGCACCAATTTCTCTCTAAAACTATCAGTCTTAAAGGAGGGTTAGTGGGGTGCTTGTGTATTTTGGGTATACCCTGTATGATTAGAATAAGAGGTTCCTCTATTTTAAAATAATTAAATAGGGAATACTCAATAGCTCTAGATAATAAACTCTCTTCAAGTACATCATTCACTTTATTTATTATTCTCTCCACTTCCCTATGTGTTATCAACTAATAAGCTTCATCCGCCATCAAGATTCTTCTCATACTGGTAACATAATGTTGGTAATCCTTTACTACTACAGGACCACCCTCATCTGCTGGGCGTATAACAATGGTGTTATGTATTTGTAAATCAACAAGTGCCTTATACTCTAGCCTAATCAGATTGTTATATGTCATATACATATAACCTGCATTACAGTTTTTACACAACTCTTCGATGCACAGTTTTTCAAAAACTTCCAGCACTGGATGACTTACTGGAATGTAAGTATTAGGTTTGCTAAGGTGAAATAGCATTTCATCAGAGTTACTATTTACAAAATTCAGCTTTAACATTACATTCCTTATAAAGCACTTTAAGTCCAAAATAAAGTCTGTTACCGTTGCTTTCTGAGAAGGAATGAAAGAAAGGCCCTTTTCAAGTACTGCTTTTTCAGTCTCAGTTAACATTCTATTGGAAATGTTCACAATCAAAGCTTGTCCTTGACTGTCCACATTTTCTTTATAGTTGGCATGTGCTGTTGATCAATTTCTTGTTTCCCCTTGGCCTTTGTTCTGCTCCGACTCCTGGAGCGGTGAAACATACTCTCCTTTTGCTTGGACATAGGCAGAGGGAATGAATGAAAATCTGTTGCTGTTTACCATCCTTCATATTGCTAGAGTTCCCCCTACTGGTCATAGGTTCATAGGTTCATAGGTTCATACTAGGCTATCTCTGAAGTAATCCCTGGGGTATATCTGCAATCTCCCATCCATTGGTCAAGATTCCTCTTGAACAAGACCAGAATTTTGTTCCACAGCATAGGGAGTCTCTGGGTGATGAATCTGTCCTTGTGGTTCTGAGGGATCTAGATTTTTGAGGTGAAGCATATTCATCAAATCTGGGTTTGACATGGCCTTATATGTCAGGCAATATGAGACTGAATAGAGCTGGAGTTCTTTCAGTGAGACCCTTTATCCTTTTGGTGAGGAACTTTTGGGGCCTTTCAAGCTGCAGCAGGTGTCTGGTCAGATACATTCATTGTACTCAATCATAGGTCTAATAGCTACTGTCAACCTGGGTCCCCAGATCTCTGATGACTTTTTCTGTGCTCAGTGGATTGCCACCTATATGGTAGCTAGGGGTAGCCTTGTTTTTCCCAAAGGGTATGACTATGCATTTTTAACTTCAGGCCATGGCTCTGGCACCAGTTATCCATTTCTGTGAGGCCCTTCTGGAGGATATCTGTGTCAGATGTAGTTTGCAGTCATCTGCAAACTTTGTCAGCCATAACCCTCCTGTGTTTGCTTGTACTTCAGAAAAGTAGATGCGAACAAGAGTGGACCCAGGACTGAGCCCTGTGGGACACCACTTGTGACAGGCTTTGAGTCTGACATGGCTCCAGCAACTCTGACCCTGTGGGTTCTGTCACTTAGCCAGTTTGCAACCCATCTTGTGATGTATGGGTTTACATTCAAGCTGATGAGTTTTTCGATGATACCTAGGTAGGCTGTATGGACTGCCTTTCCCTCATCAATGGCCTTGGTGACTGTCTCGAAAAAGTCAACCAAGTTTAAGAGGCAGGATCTGCCTTTGACAAAGCCAAACTGAGTTGGATCCAAAGTCTGCAAGTTCCCTATGTCTTTATTTATGAGTTCCATTATGATCCTCTCCATGGCTTTGCAGATAAGGCTTGTCAGCTAATGGGAGGTAATTTCCAGGGTCTGTGGAGGCACATCCTGAGGTGAGGCTAAGATTAAACAGCTGTCCTAACTGTGGGTTTAATTCCTCATTGAGTTCATATCCGTCCCATGGATGCTGTGTTTTTGCCTTAGTGAGGGCAGTTCTCAGATGTTTGGGGGCTACAAAATAGATATCTCTCCTTTTGGAGAGATAGCTTCAATTGCAGTCATCTGCTGTATATGTTCACTAAGTTCAGCTTGTTGCCTGTGGTTTGTATTGGCCTCTTTTCTTCTAGTCCCCTGCTGTTGTATTGAATTAACAACCTCCATGCTGGATGAATCTAGTAATGGTGCATGCACTGCTGGATTAGATGCAGAGACAGTAGCAAGTTCTATATTCAAAGTGTCTTGTCTTAGTGCAGGCAGTGCACTATTTGAACAGGAGGCATCTTGTGTTGCAGATATTTTTCCATAAGGTACTCTGCTGTTGTTTGTTCTGTCAACTCTCAGCCATGTAAAAAACATTATGACATTAAGGGAATCTCAAGAGAAAAGGAAAAACAAATAGAGT
>NC_056743.1:1160730637-1160733137 GCF_019279795.1 Protopterus annectens
GATTAATAGAAATGACCCAATCCTGGATTTCCTTAACACTGACATTTCTTAAAACCCATTTGATTTTAATGGAGAATTAGGTCAGTCTAGAATTGCACATGATTCACAGGAGGAATGCCGTGTAACAACAATTAATTGTAAAACATTAATTTGCAAACTGTAACACCTACTCACTGTTTTAAAAAATATTGAATACGACAATTTTTTTTAGATACCTGCATTTATCAGAACATTGTTCCCCAAGGTGTCAGGCTATACAAATTCCTGGACAGGACAACCGTGGATTTTTAAGGATATGGGAATACAGACTATGAAAATCTTGATCAAGCACAATACTAAAAACATGGATAACTTGAAAAGAAAGATAGCTCAGCTAAATGAATCCATTTTATAACATCCAGAATTCAACCTGTTTACACAACTATATGACAGTATAACTCAGAAAATTACCAGACATGTGGCCTCTTTAATTCAAAAGAAAAAGAAAAAAAACTTCAAAGGGATTTATGGCAATACAGTAACCATGTTGCATACCCTCTCCACAAAAAGAAGTTTAAGGTCAGCCACAATTACAATAATAGCAGAGAAACACCTACTACTTTCCTGCCACAGACTCCTCCAACAATGACACTAAATGTTCCTACAGCCAGCCATCCTTACCCTCGGGCAGTTAACACCTCCACTGTGACTGTTAACTAGGTGTTTCACTCTCCACCTCACCCTTTTTTATCTCCAGAGAGATTTCATACAGGCTTCAAAGGATAAACAGTGATGAGAGGAATTAGGGGGAGGGGTCATGGCAGAGGACGAGGAGCTCCTCAATTCCAAAATCTAGGAAGACCTATGCAGACAAGAAGCAGTGTACAAGCTTTAATGTAAATACACGTCCCCAAATTAATGAAAACACCACAAATATAAACAGACCTAAGACTCTGACACAGACTAACATAACTGCATTAAGTACAGCATAGCCGGAGGACTGCACCTGGCCAATATCAGTATCAGTATGTAACAACACTAATGTGCACCTGGCCAGTATCAGTATCAGTATGTAACAACACTAATGTGCACCTGGCCAATATCAGTATCAGTATGTAACAACACTAATGTGCACCTGGCCAATATCAGTATCAGTATGTAACAACACTAATGTGCACCTGGCCAGTATCAGTATCAGTATGTAACAACACTAATGTGCACCTGGCCAATATCAGTATCAGTATGTAACAACACTAATGTGCACCTGGCCAATATCAGTATCAGTAACAACACTAATGTGCACCTGGCCAGTATCAGTATCAGTATGTAACAACACTAATGTGCACCTGGCCAATATCAGTATCAGTAACAACACTAATGCTATTTTTAACTTAATGAACAGAACGTTGCCAGCTGATGAGATGAGTCTGCTTACTAAAGTCTTGTCCTGTATGCCATCACGATGAGCCTCTCTTGCTGATTTACTGCTGGATTTCAGACTTTATTTGAGAAATCTTAACCTCAGATTTCTGTATGATAAAGACATCGATGAGCTCAGTGAAAGATTCCAGACTATTAATGTTATTAATCCCATCAAAAAGAAGAGTTTGTATAACCCAGCTCTCCATAATACTTTAAATGCATTCTTACAAGTATGTGAAAAGACTTTCATGATTTAATTTCAAAATCACATTCTAACAAATGGTTTAATTTAAATACTTCTGAACAGCAAGCACTAAAACGACTTTTAAAAGACTCCAGCTTGCAGATAAGGGTACCGGGATGGTGCTAATGGAGCAGACAGAATATGTTATGAAAATTTAAACTGATCTGACCAAACGTGAATTGTACAGAACAGTTAGTCTGAAATATGTTCCACAGAAATTCCTACAGATTAATGCACTGTTGATCACACTTGAGCATGATCAACATATTTCACTAGAAGAATGCTTATTCATGCAAGTGATTAACCCCGACTTAGGTAAACTGTTTGGCATCCGTAAGATACACAAGGATGCACAAAACTCCCCATTCTGCTTCATCATTTCTAACAAATGTACAAAAACAGAAAAGATTTCTGAATATGTGGATTTCATTCTAAATCCCATTGTGCAAGCTACACCCTTTTACTTATGAGATTTCTAGGATTTCCTCAATGAAATATTTATGGCTAATGTTAATGGTAAAGACTGTCTGCTAGTTACCTTGGACTTAATTTCATTGTACACTAACATACCCCACAAGGAAGGGTTACAATTGGTACATTGTTACCTGCGGAAATACACAGGATTTTCTTTTTCTAAAATTGACACTATTTCCAAGCCCATCTACACTGTTTTATGCAATAACTTTTTTCACTTCAATGCAAGAATATACCAGCAAGCTAAGGGAGTAGCTATGGAGTCAAAAATCGCCCCAGCTTATGCTAATTTAGTTCTAAGTGCTTGGGAATATGAGACTCTTGTACATTTATCAGGATTTAAGCAAACGTGTTTATATCATTGTTATATTGACAATATCT